>NC_067250.2:230434286-230737316 GCF_019359855.2 Lolium perenne
GTCTAAATGGAGCAGTATTACATCTACATTAAATGGTAGACAAATATAGTATCATGATAGAAGCATTGAATTAATATTTTCCAAACAAAACAAAAAATTGTATTTCCAGGATATATGCAATTATTTTTTGCTGCTATCTTTTCCTTCTCAAGTAGTTTATATATTTCAATATTCCTCACATTTTCTTCGCCCTTCATCAAACCATAGTTGCCTCCATAGATCTCAAACTTCAAAGCCATCGATTATTCCAACATCGAATAATAATAACCCTAAATACCATGAGAACCGCACTCCTCCTCGTCGCCATTACCACTCTCTTTTGTGCCGCTGCAGTGCCCGCCACGGCAAACCCCGGTGATTGGTCCAAGATTAAGAACATCACCGACCCATACATCCAGGGGCTCGGCAAGTGGCTGGTGACGGAGCACACCAAAATGGGGGGCAATGATGGGCTCATGTTTCAGAAGGTGCTAAGCGGCGAATATCAAATTAGGAATGGTGTAAGTTATCGGCTTGTCATCGTTGCCATGAGACCAGGTGGCTCACATGGCACATACAAAGGATGGTTACTAGAGGAAGTCCCGAGTAACCAGAACACATGGAAGCTCATAAATTTCAGCCCTTTAGACTAGTCGGGTTACCTTTAGTGTTGTAATAAATTTACAAGAAATTATATGGTGTTTCTCTTTCATTTTGCATGCATGCTTCTCTTGGACTATGGAGATATTAAGAAAATGAATCCTCGCATGGAAATCCTATTTCTTCTAATTGTTAGGAATCAATGATAGCCATGTGATTAAGAGTTCACTTCACAATATGGTGGCGGTCGACATGTTTTCTCTGTGTTTGTTGTCACATAATACAATTTTATCATCAAGCTAAGAGACAATAGGTGGTATTTTATTTTAAGACACGTGTTCTACACTTTGATGCTCTTGTTCTTTCTATCAAGTTAAGTTTTTGTGTTGGTCCATACGATGGATGCAAGATCCTAGGTGCTTGGTCAACGTCTTTTTTTAGTGATAGTATGTAGTATTTATATCAGTTTGATTCCTTCATCAAAAATTAGTCTTCCAAAATCCTTATAATGGACAATGTTAGGATAGTAGTCGATTGAGTTAATGTATCATCTTCCATGAATTTGCTAGTTGTACGAGACATTTTGGTAAAACCCAAAATGTCACCTCTCATTTGAAGGGTTTGATGACAACTGGAAAACGCGGGTTTCTGTAAGAAAAAAGTATCAGTAGTACTAGTGTACTATTATAAATTTTTATTATTTTGATAATCCTTTGTCACCTAAGATCGATTTTTTTTCTATATGTCAAATTTATTTCGGGAAACCCTTCATAATGAGGATTGACTTGACGTGATGATAAATTTACTTCTAATAGCCTCCTCATATAAATGAAATTCATTACTAACAATTGAAATAGGTAAATTATAAATTAATTACGGGCCAACTTTCACAAAAGGTCAATTAGAAGTAATTTTGCTTGAAGAAAAATTTGAGCTTATCTTCGGTGTCTAAATGGAGCAGTATTACATCTACATTAAATGGTAGACAAATATAGTATCATATTAGAAGCCTTGAATTAATATTTTCCAAACAAAAGAAAAAATTGTATTTCCAGGATATATGCAATTATTTTTTGTTGCTATCTTTTCCTTCTCAAGTAGTTTATATATTTCAATATTCCTCACATTGTCTTCGCCCTTCATCAAACCATAGTTGCCTCCATAGATCTGAAACTTCAAAGCCATCGATTATTCCAACATCGAATAATAATAACCCTAAATACCATGAGAACCGCACTCCTCCTCGTCGCCATTACCACTCTCTTTTGTGCCGCTGCAGTGCCCGCCACGGCAAACCCCGATGATTGGTCCAAGATTAAGAACATCACCGACCCATACATCTAGGGGCTCGGCAAGTGGCTGGTGATGGAGCACACCAAAATGGGGGGCAATGATGGGCTCAAGTTTCAGAAGGTGCTAAGCGGCGAATATCAAATTAGGAATGGTGTAAGTTATCGGCTTGTCATCGTTGCCATGAGACCAGGTGGCTCACATGGCACATACAAAGGATGGTTACTAGAGGAAGTCCCGAGTAACCAGAACACATGGAAGCTCATAAATTTCAGCCCTTTAGACTAGTCGGGTTACCTTTAGTGTTGTAATAAATTTACAAGAAATTATATGGTGTTTCTCTTTAATTTTGCATGCATGCTTCTCTTGGACTATGGAGATATTAAGAAAAATGAATCCTCGCATGCAAATCCTATTTCTTCTAATTGTTAGGAATCAATGATAGCCATGTGATTAAGAGTTCACTTCACAATATGGTGGCGGTCGACATGTCTTCTCTGTGTTTGTTGTCACATAATACAATTTTATCATCAAGCTAAGAGACAATAGGTGGTATTTTATTTTAAGACACGTGTTCTACACTTTGATGCTCTTGTTCTTTCTATCAAGTTAAATTTTTGTGTTGGTTGATACGCGTACAGCACGCGTCCGTTGGGAACCCCAAGAGGAAGGTGTGATGCGTATAGCGGCAAGTTTTCCCTCAGTATGAAACCAAGGTTTATCGAACCAGTAGGAGCCAAGAAGCGCGTTGAAGGTTGATGGCGGCGAGATGTAGTGCGGCGCAACACCAGGGATTCCGGCGCCAACGTGGAACCTGCACAACACAACCAAAGTACTTTGCCCCAACGAAACGGTGAGGTTGTCAATCTCACCGGCTTGCTGTAACAAAGGATTAGATGTATAGTGTGGATGATGATTGTTTGCAAAAAACAGTAGAACAAGTATTGCAGTAGATTGTATTCGATGTTAAGAATGGACCGGGGTCCACAGTTCACTAGAGGTGTCTCTCCCATAAGATAAATAGAATGTTGGGTGAACAAATTACAGTTGGGCAATTGACAAATAAAGAGGGCATGACAATGCACATACATGATATGATGAATATTGTGAGATTTAATTGGGCATTACGACAAAGTACATAGACCGCTATCCAGCATGCATCTATGCCTAAAAAGTCCACCTTCAGGTTATCATTAAATATGGTGCGTAATGTAATCAATAACTACATCCTCGGACATAGCATCAATGTTTTATCCCTAGTGGGAACAGCACATCCACAACCTTAGAGGTTTCACATCACTCCCTGATTTAATGGAGACATGAACCCACTATCGAGCATAAATACTCCCTCTTGGAGTTAAGAGTAAAAACTTGGCCAGAGCCTCTACTAATAACGGAGAGCATGCAAGATCATAAACAACACATAGATAATAGATTGATAATCAACATAGCATAGTATTCTCTATCCATCGGATCCCAACAAACACAACATATAGCATTACAGATAGATGATCTTGATCATGTTAGGCAGCTCACAAGACCCGACAATGATAGCACAATTAGGAGAAGACGACCATCTAGCTACTGCTATGGACCCATAGTCCAGGGGTGAACTACTCACTCATCACTCCGGAGGCGACCATGGCGGTGAAGAGTCCTCCGGGAGATGATTCCCCTCTCCGGCAGGGTGCCGGAGGCGATCTCCTGAATCCCCCGAGATGGGATTGGCGGCGGCGGCGTCTCTGGAAGGTTTTCCGTATCGTGGCTCTCGGTACTGGGGGTTTCGCGACGAAGGCTATAAGTAGGCGGAGGAGATAGGTCAGGGGGCCACACGAGGGCCCCACACAGTAGGCCGGCGCGGGCCAGGCCCTGGCCGCGCCGCCCTAGTGTGTCGCCAGCTCGTGGCCCCACTTCGTATCATCTTCGGTCTTCTGGAAGCTTCGTGTGAAAATAGGCCCCTGGGTGTTGATTTTGTCCAATTCCGAGAATATTTCCTTACTAGGATTTCTGAAACCAAAAACAACAAAACAAAGAATCGGCTCTTCGGCATCTCGTTAATAGGTTAGTGCCGGAAAATGCATAAATATGACATAAAGTATGCACAAAACATGTAGATATCATCAATAATGTGGCATGGAACATAAGAAATTATAGATACGTCGGAGACGTATCAGCATCCCCAAGCTTAGTTTCTGCTCGTCCCGAGTAGGTAAACGATAACAAAGATAATTTCTGGAGTGACATGCCATCATAACCTTGATCATACTATTGTAAGCATATGTAATGAATACAGCGATCCAAACAATGGTAAATGACATGAGTAAACAAATGAATCATATAGCAAAAACTTTTCATGAATAGTACTTCAAGACAAGCATCAATAAGTCTTGCATAAGAGTTAACTCATAAAGCAATAATTCAAAGTAAAGGCATTGAAGCAACAGAAAGGAAGATTAAGTTTCAGCGGTTGCTTTCAAGTTATAACATGTATATCTTATGGATAGTTGTCAATGTAAAGTAATATAACAAGTGCAATATGCAAATATGTAGGAATCAATGCACAGTTCACACAAGTGTTTGCTTCTTGAGATGGAGAGAAATAGGTGAACTGACTCAACATAAAAGTAAAAGAATGGCCCTTCGCAGAGGGAAGCATTGATTGCTATATTTGTGCTAGAGCTTTGGTTTTAAAAACAAGAAACAATTTTGTCAACGGTAGTAATAAAGCATATGTGTTATGTAAATTATATCCTACAAGTTGCAAGCCTCATGCATAGTATACTAATAGTGCCCGCACCTTGTCCTAATTAGCTCGGATTACCTGGATTATCATCGTAATGCATATGTTTTAACCAAGTGTCACAAAGGGGTACCTCTATGCCGCCTGTACAAAGGTCTAAGGAGAAAGCTCGCATTGGATTTCTCGCTATTGATTATTCTCAACTTAGACATCCATACCGGGACAACATAGACAACAGATAATGGACTCCTCTTTAATGCTTAAGCATTCAACAATTATTAATTTTCTCATATGAGATTGAAGATATTTGTCCAAAACTGAAACTTCCACCATGGATCATGGCTTTAGTTAGCGGCCCAATGTTCTTCTCTAACATTATGCATGCTCTAACCATTCTAGCGGTAAATCTCCCTTACTTCAGACAAGACGGACATGCATAGCAACTCACATGATATTCAACAAAGAGTAGTTGATGGCGTCCCCAGGAACATGGTTATCGCACAACAAGCAACTTAATAAGAGATAAAGTGCATAAGTACATATTCAATACCACAATAGTTTTTAGGCTATTTGTCCCATGAGCTATATATTGCAAAAGTGAAGGAAAGAAATTTAAAGGTAGCACTCAAGCAATTTAATTTGGAATGGCGGAGAAATACCATGTAGTAGGTAGGTATGGTGGACACAAATGGCATAGTGGTTGGCTCAAGGATTTTGGATGCATGAGAAGTATTCCCTCTCGATACAAGGCTTAGGCTAGCAAGGTTTATTTGAAACAAACACAAGGATGAACCGGTGCAGCAAACTCACATAAAAGACATATTGTAAACATTATAAGACTCTACACCGTCTTCCTTGTTGTTCAAACTCTATACTAGAAATTATCTAGACCTTAGAGAGACCAATTATGCAAACCAAATTTTAGCAAGCTCTATGTATCATTAATAGGTGCAAAGTATATGATGCAAGAGCTTAAACATGAGCACAACAATTGCCAAGTATCACATTATCCAAGACATTTTAGAATTATTACATGTATCATTTTCTGTTTCCAACCATATAACAATTTAACGAAGAAGATTCAACCTTCGCCATGAATACTATGAGTAAAGCCTAAGGACATATTTGTCCATATGCAACAGCGGAGCGTGTCTCTCTCCCACACAATGAATGCTAGGATCCATTTTATTCAAACAAAACAAAAACAAAAACAAACCGACGCTCCAAGCAAAGTGCATAAGATGTGATGGAATAAAAATATAGTTTCACTAGAGGAACCTGATAATGTTGTCGATGAAGAAGGGGATGCCTTGGGCATCCCCAAGCTTAGACGCTTGAGTCTTCTTGAAATATGCAGGGGTGAACCACCGGGGCATCCCCAAGCTTAGAGCTTTCACTCTCCTTGATCATGTTGTATCATCCTCCTCTCTTGATCCTTGAAAACTTCCTCCACACCAAACTCAAAACAACTCATTAGAGGGTTAGTGCACAATTAAAATTTACATGTTCAGAGGTGACATAATCATTCTTAACACTTCTGGACATTGCGCAAAGCTACTGAAAGTTAATGGAATCGAAAAATCCATCAAGCATAGCAAAACAGGCAATGCGAAATAAAAGGCAGAATCTATCAAAACAGAACAGTTCGTAAAGACGAATTTCTAAGAGGCACCAGACTTGCTCAAATGAAAAATCTCAAATTGAATGAAAGTTGCGTACATATATGAGGATCACTCACGTAAATTGGCATAATTTTGTGAGTTACCTACAGAGAATTAGGCCCAGATTCGTGACAGCAAAGAAATCTGTTTCTGCGCAGTAATCCAAATCTAGTATGAACCTTACTATCAACGACTTTACTTGGCACAACAATGCACAAAACTAAGATAAGGAGAGGTTGCTACAGTAGTAACAACTTCCAAGACTCAAATATAAAATAAAAGTGCAGTAGTAAAAACATGGGTTGTCTCCCATAAGCGCTTTTCTTTAACGCCTTTCAGCTAGGCGCAGAAAGTGTGTATCAAGTATTATCAAGAGACGAAGCATCAACATCATAATTTTCACAATTTGTCCCATTAGGTATATTATATGCTCCCTTATCTATAGTGGTTTTAAGAGCTTTATCAATTTTAGGCCTATAATAGCTCTTTGGTTTAGGCACCTTAGAGACATACATGAACTTTTGCTCCTTACCCACATAAGCTTTCTCTCTAAACTTTATAGATGAAAAGGTTGAACCCAATGTTCCCATAGCCTCTTCAAGTTCGCTAATCCTCTGGGTTTGATTATCATGAATAGCACAAGCTTCTAAGATGGCAATTCTCTCATTAATTCCACCTAGAGATTTATCAAGTTTATCAGTGCTATCAAGTAATGCTCCCAAATTAATCTCAATACTTGGAAGATTTTGCTCTATGGTTTCCAACTTTTTCATGACATCTTCAAGAGAGGTTTCAATTTTAACTTCATTAACAGGTGGTATTCCAAATAGACTCTCAATAATGCAACTAGCTTCTAAGGCAGGAGTACCTAGGAAGTTACCTCCCGCGAGACAATCAAGAACATATCTATTCCAGCTAGAGACACCAACATAAAAATTCCTCAGTAGGATAGTGGTGGAGTGTTTCTTAGTGCACCTATTATGGGCATCACTAATTCTATACCAAGCATCTTTTAAACATTCTCCCCCTTTTTTCTTAAACGAACGAACTTCAACTTCAGGATTACTCATTTTAGCAATAGTAAATAAAGCAAACTAGATAAAGTAAATGCAAGTAACTAATTTTTTTTGTGTTTTTGATATAGCAAACAAGATAGCAAGTAAAGTAAAACTAGCAACTTATTTTTTATTATTTTGATTTAGTGCAGCAAACAAAATAGTAAATAAAAGTAAAGCAAGACAAAAACAAAGTAAAGAGATTGGAATGTGGAGACTCCCCTTGCAGCGTGTCTTGATCTCCCCGGCAACGGCGCCAGAAAATCTACTTGATACGCGTACAGCACGCGTCCGTTGGGAACCCCAAGAGGAAGGTGTGATGCGTACAGCGGCAAGTTTTCCCTCAGTATGAAACCAAGGTTTATCGAACCAGTAGGAGCCAAGAAGCACGTTGAAGGTTGATGGCGGCGAGATGTAGTGCGGCGCAACACCAGGGATTCCGGCGCCAACGTGGAACCTGCACAACACAACCAAAGTATTTTGCCCCAACGAAACAGTGAGGTTGTCAATCTCACCGGCTTGTGATACGTCTCCGACGTATCGATAATTTCTTATGTTCCATGCCACATTATTGATGATATCTACATGTTTTATGCATACTTTATGTCATATTTATGCATTTTCTGAAACTAACCTATTAACAAGATGCCGAAGAGCCAGTTGCTGTTTTCTGCTGTTTTTTGTTTCAGAAATCCTAGTAAGGAAATATTCTCGGAATTGGACGAAATCAACGCCCAGGGGCCTATTTTCACACGAAGCTTCCAGAAGACCGAAGAGTCAATGAAGTGGGGCCATGAGGTGGCCAGGAGGTAGGGCGGCGCGGCCCAGGTCTTGGCCGCGCCGACCTGTTTCCTGGGCCCCTCGTGTGGCCCCCTGACCTGCCCTTCCGCCTACAAATAGCCTTCGTCGTGAAACCCCCAGTACGGAGAGCCACGATACGGAAAACCTTCCAGAGACGCCGCCGCCGCCAATCCCATCTTGGGGGATTCAGGAGATCACCTCCGGCACCCTACCGGAGAGGGGATTCATCTCCCGGAGGACTCTACACCACCATGGTCGCCTCCGGAGTGATGAGTGAGTAGTCTACCCCTGGACTATGGGTCCATAGCAGTAGCTAGATGGTTTTCTTCTCCTCATTGTGCTTAATTGTCGGGTCTTGTGAGCTGCCGAACATGATCAAGATCATCTATCTGTAATGCTATATGTTGTGTTTGTTGGGATCCGATGAATAGAGAATACCATGTTATGTTGATTATCAATTTATATCTATGTGTTGTTTATGATCTTGCATGCTCTCCGTTACTAGTAGATGCTCTGGCCAAGTTGATGCTTGTAACTCCAAGAGGGAGTATTTATGCTCGATAGTGGGTTCATGTCTCCGTGAATCTGGGGGAGTGACAGAAACCCCTAAGGTTATGGATGTGCTGTTGCCACTAGGGATAAAACATTGATGCTATGTCCGAGGATGTAGTTATTGATTACATTACGCGCAATACTTAATGCAATTGTCTGTTGTTAGCAACTTAATACTGGAGGGGGTTCGGACGATAACCTGAAGGTGGACTTTTTAGGCATAGATGCATGCTGGATAGCGGTCTATGTACTTTGTCGTAATGCCCAATTAAATCTCACTATACTCATCATAATATGTATGTGCATGGTCATGCCCTCTCTATTTGTCAATTTCCCAACTGTAATTTGTTCACCCAACATGCTATTTATCTTATGGGAGAGACACCTCTAGTGAACTGTGGACCCCGGTCCAATTCTTTACATCTGAAATACAATCTACTGCAATTGTTCTACTGTTCTCTGCAAACATTCATCATCCACACTATACATCTAATCCTTTGTTACAGCAAGCCGGTGAGATTGACAACCTCACTGTTTCGTTGGGGCAAAGTATCTTGGTTGTGTTGTGCAGGTTCCACGTTGGCGCCGGAATCCCTGGTGTTGCGCCGCACTACATCCCGCCGCCATCAACCTTCAACGTGCTTCTTGACTCCTACTGGTTCGATAGACCTTGGTTTCTAACTGAGGGAAACTTACTGCTGTACGCATCACACCTTCCACTTGGGGTTCCCAACGGTCGCGTGCTGTACGCGTGTCAAGCTAAATTTCTGCGCTCGTTGTCGGGAGATCAAGACACGCTGCAAGGGGAGTCTCCACATCGCAATCTCTTTACTTTGTTTTTGTCTTGCTTTATTTTATTTACTACTTTGTTTGCTGCACTAAAACAAAACACACAAAAATTAGTTGCTAGTTTTTCTTTATTTGCTATCTTGTTTGCTATATCAAAAACACAAAAAAATTAGTTACTTATATTTGCTTTACTTATTTCAACATGTTTCCTTTTAATTTTACCGTAAAAGACATACCGGTAGGACGTGGGTCTATAATTGGGAGAAATAATATAGAAGAATTTTTCAATCATGTTAGTACCGTTGAAGATTTTGAAAATAGACACTTGGTAGAACTTGCTCCTACTTATGAAATTGCTGCTGCTTCTTGAGTTCGCATGTTGGAAACTAAATTTCTTAATCTCAATCCTATAATCCAACACATGTTTCTTACACTCGGTGATATGGAAGAAGGGGAAAAGAAAGATTTTGTTTTAGAAACCCTTCTTAGAGAATTTGGTGGTATAGCAAGAGAGGCTAGAAAGGTCTTTATTAAATATAAGATGCTTGGTTCTTATACCAATTTTGTTAGTATCCTTGAAAAGATGGACATGGAGAGAGTAAGGTACACTAATAATATTAATAATGGTGGGGAGATTAAAGCACCAATACCATGTAAGCTCCTAGCAATGCATGAAGCACTAGAAAATAACTATGCTTGCCTTGTTCCTGAAAATTTGTTTGATGAAAGTAGCAAGTCCAAGACTAATGAAAAGGGAGCCGCTAAAACTTATGTATCCAATATACTATGCATGGTTGAGAAAACTCCACACCCCGCTGTAGATGCACCATCCTTCGATAATACTTGATACACACTTTCTGCGCCTAGCTGAAAGGCGTTAAAGAAAAGCGCTTATGGGAGACAACCCATGTTTTTACTACAGTACTTTGTTTTTTATTTTGAGTCTTGGAAGTTGTTTACTACTGTAGCAACCTCTCCTTATCTTAGTTTTGTGCATTTTTGTGCCAAGTAAAGTCGTTGATAGTAAGGTTCATACTAGATTTGGATTACTGCGCAGAAACAGATTTCTTTGCTGTAACGAATCTGGGCCAAATTCTCTGTAGGTAACTCAGAAAATTATGCCAATTTACGTGGGTGATCCTCAGATATGTACGCAACTTTCATTCAATTTGAGCATTTTCATTTGAGCGAGTCTGGTGCCTCAATAAAATTCGTCATTACGAACTGTTCTGTTTTGACAGATTCTGCCTTTTATTTCGCATTGCCTATTTTGATATGTTCGATGGATTTTTCGATTCCATTGACTTTCAGTAGCTTTGTGCAATGTCCAGAAGTGTTAAGAATGATTATGTCACCTCTGAACATGTATATTTTGATTGTGCACTAACCCTCTAATGAGTTGTTTTGAGTTTGGTGTGGAGGAAGTTTTCAACAATCAAGAGAGGGAGATGATACAACATGATCAAGGAGAGTGAAAGCTCTAAGCTTGGGGATGCCCCGGTGGTTCACCCCTGCATATATCAAGAAGACTCAAGCGTCTAAGCTTGGGGATGCCCAAGGCATCCCCTTCTTCATCGACAACATTATCAGGTTCCTCCCCTGAAACTATATTTTTATTCCGTCACATCTTATGTGCTTTGCTTGGAGCGTCGGTTTGTTTTTGTTTTTTTTTTGTTTGAATCAAATGGATCCTAGCATTCATTGTGTGGGAGAGAGACACGCTCCGCTGTTGCATATGGACAAATATGTCCTTAGGCTTTACTCATAATATTCATGGCGAAGTTTCTTCTTCGTTAAATTGTTATATGGTTGGAATTGGAAAATGATACATGTAGTAATTGCTATAATGTCTTGGATAATGTGATACTTGGTAATTGTTGTGCTCATGTTTAAGCTCTTGCATCATATACTTTGCACCTATTAATGAAGAAATACATAGAGCATGCTAAAATTTGGTTTGCATATTTGGTCTCTCTAAAGTCTAGATAATTTCTAGTATTGAGTTTGAACAACAAGGAAGACGGTGTAGAGTCTTATAATGTTTACAATATGTCTTTTATGTGAATTTTGCTGCACCGCTTCATCCTTGTGTTTGTTTCAAATAGCCTTGCTAGCCTTAACCTTGTATCGAGAGGGAATACTTCTCATGCATCCAAAATACTTGAGCCAACCACTATGCCATTTGTGTCCACCATACCTACCTACTACATGGTATTTCTCCGCCATTCCAAAGTAAATTGTTTGAGTGCTACCTTTAAATTTCTATCCTCTACCTTTGCAATGTATAGCTCATGGGACAAATAGCTTAAAAACTATTGTGGTATTGAATATGTACTTATGCACTTTATCTCTTATTAAGTTGCTTGTTGTGCGATAACCATGTTCCTGGGGATGCCATCAACTACTCTTTGTTGAATATCATGTGAGTTGCTATGCATGTTCGTCTTGTCTGAAGTAAGGGAGATTTACCACCAAAATGGTTAGAGCATTGCATAATGTTAGAGAAGAACATTGGGCCGCTAACTAAAGCCATGATCCATGGTGGAAGTTTCAGTTTTGGACAAATATCCTCAATCTCATATGAGAAAATTAATTGTTGCTACATGCTTATGCATTAAAGAGGAGTCCATTATCTGTTGTCTATGTTGTCCCGGTATGGATGTCTAAGTTGAGAATAATCAATAGCGAGAAATCCGATGCGAGCTTTCTCCTTAGACGTTTGTACAGGCGGCATAGAGGTACCCCTTTGTGACACTTGGTTAAAACATGTGCATTGCGATGATAATCTAGGTAATCCGAGCTAATTAGGACAAGGTGCGGGCACTATTAGTATACTATGCATGAGGCTTGCAACTTGTAAGATATAATTTACATAACCCATATGCTTTATTACTACCGTTGACAAAATTGTTTCTTGTTTGCAAAATCAAAGCTCTAGCACAAATATAGCAATCGATGCTTTCCTCTTTGAAGGACCTTTCTTTTACTTTTATGTTGAGTCAGTTCACCTATTTCTCTCCACCTCAAGAAGCAAACACTTGTGTGAACTGTGCATTGATTCCTACATACTTGCATATTGCACTTGTTATATTACTTTGGATTGACAATATCCATGAGATATACATGTTATAAGTTGAAAGCAACCGCTGAAACTTAATCTTCCTTTGTGTTGCTTCAATGCCTCTACTTTGAATTATTGCTTTATGAGTTAACTCTTATGCAAGACTTATTGATGCTTGTCTTGAAGTACTATTCATGAAAAGTCTTTGCTTTATGATTCATTTGTTTACTCATGTCATTTACATTGTTTGGATCACTGCATTCATTACATATGCTTACAATAGTATGATCAAGGTTATGATGGCATGTCACTCCAGAAATTATCTTTGTTATCGTTTACCTGCTCGGGACGAGCAGAAACTAAGCTTGGGGATGCTGATACGTCTCCGACGTATCGATAATTTCTTATGTTCCATGCCACATTATTGATGATATCTACATGTTTTATGCATACTTTATGTCATATTTATGCATTTTCTGAAACTAACCTATTAACGAGATGCCGAAGAGCCAGTTGCTGTTTTCTGCTGTTTTTGGTTTCAGAAATCCTAGTAAGGAAATATTCTCGGAATTGGACGAAATCAACGCCCAGGGGCCTATTTTCACACGAAGCTTCCAGAAGACCGAAGAGTCAACGAAGTGGGGCCACGAGGTGGCCAGGAGGTAGGGCGGCGCGGCCCAGGTCTTGGCCGCGCCGACCTGTCTCCTGGGCCCCTCGTGTGGCCCCCTGACCTGCCCTTCCACCTACAAATAGCCTTCGTCGCGAAACCCCCAGTACGGAGAGCCACGATACAGAAAACCTTCCAGAGACGCCGCCGCCGCCAATCCCATCTCGGGGGATTCAGGAGATCGCCTCCGGCACCCTGCCGGAGAGGGGATTCATCTCCCGGAGGACTCTACACCGCCATGGTCGCCTCCGGAGTGATGAGTGAGTAGTCTACCCCTGGACTATGGGTCCATAGCAGTAGCTAGATGGTTGTCTTCTCCTCATTATGCTTAATTGTCGGGTCTTGTGAGCTGCCGAACATGATCAAGATCATCTATCTGTAATGCTATATGTTGTGTTTGTTGGGATCCGATGAATAGAGAATACCATGTTATGTTGATTATCAATTTATATCTATGTGTTGTTTATGATCTTGCATGCTCTCCGTTACTAGTAGATGCTCTGGCCAAGTTGATGCTTGTAACTCCAAGAGGGAGTATTTATGCTCGATAGCGGGTTCATGTCTCCGTGAATCTGGGGGAGTGACAGAAACCCCTAAGGTTATGGATGTGCTGTTGCCACTAGGGATAAAACATTGATGCTATGTCTGAGGATGTAGTTATTGATTACATTATGCGCAATACTTAATGCAATTGTCTGTTGTTAGCAACTTAATACTGGATGGGGTTCGGACGATAACCTGAAGGTGGACTTTTTAGGCATAGATGCATGCTGGATAGCGGTCTATGTACTTTGTCGTAATGCCCAATTAAATCTCACTATACTCATCATAATATGTATGTGCATGGTCATGCCCTCTCTATTTGTCAATTTCCCAACTGTAATTTGTTCACCCAACATGCTATTTATCTTATGGGAGAGACACCTCTAGTGAACTGTGGACCCAGGTCCAATTCTTTACATCTGAAATACAATCTACTGCAATTGTTCTACTGTTCTCTGCAAACAATCATCATCCACACTATACATCTAATCCTTTGTTACAGCAAGCCGGTGAGATTGACAACCTCACTGTTTCGTTGGGGCAAAGTATCTTGGTTGTGTTGTGCAGGTTCCACGTTGGCGCCGGAATCCCTGGTGTTGCGCCGCACTACATCTCGCCGCCATCAACCTTCAACGTGCTTCTTGACTCCTACTGGTTCGATAAACCTTGGTTTCTAACTGAGGGAAACTTACTGCTGTACGCATCACACCTTCCACTTGGGGTTCCCAACGGTCGCGTGTTGTACGCGTGTCAGCTTGCTGTAACAAAGGATTAGATGTATAGTGTGGATGATGATTGTTTGCAGAAAATAGTAGAACAAGTATTGCAGTAGATTGTATTCGATGTTAAGAATGGACCGGGGTCCACAGTTCACTAGAGGTGTCTCTCCCATAAGATAAATAGAATGTTGGGTAAACAAATTACATTTGGGCAATTGACAAATAAAGAGGGCATGACAATGCACATACATGATATGATGAATATTATGAGATTTAATTGGGCATTACGACAAAGTACATAGACCGCTATCCAGCATGCATCTATGCCTAAAAAGTCCACCTTCAGGTTATCATCCGAACCCCTTCCAGTATTAAGTTGAAAACAACAGACAATTGCATTAAATATGGTGCGTAATGTAATCAATAACTACATCCTCGGACATAGCATCAATGTTTTATCCCTAGTGGGAACAGCACATCCACAACCTTAGAGGTTTCTGTCACTCCCCCAGATTTAATGGAGACATAAACCCACTATCGAGCATAAATACTCCTTCTTGGAGTTAAGAGTAAAAACTTGGCCATAGCCTCTACTAATAACGGAGAGCATGCAAGATCATAAACAACACATAGATAATAGATTGATAATCAACATAGCATAGTATTCTCTATCCATCGGATCCCAACAAACACAACATATAGCATTACAGATAGATGATCTTGATCATGTTAGGCAGCTCACAAGACCCGACAATGATAGCACAATTAGGAGAAGACGACCATCTAGCTACTGCTATGGACCCATAGTCCAGGGGTGAACTACTCACTCATCACTCCGGAGGCGACCATGGCGGTGAAGAGTCCTCCGGGAGATGATTCCCCTCTCCGGCAGGGTGCCGGAGGTGATCTCCTGAATCCCCCGAGATGGGATTGGCGGCGGCGGCGTCTCTGGAAGGTTTTCCATATCGTGGCTCTCGGTACTGGGGGTTTCGCGACGAAGGCTATAAGTAGGCGGAGGAGATAGGTCAGGGGGCCACACGAGGGCCCCACACAGTAGGCCGGCGCGGCCCAGGCCCTGGCCGCGCCGCCCTAGTGTGTCGCCAGCTCGTGGCCCCACTTCGTATCATCTTCGGTCTTCTGGAAGCTTCGTGTGAAAATAGGCCCCTGGGCGTTGATTTCGTCCAATTCCGAGAATATTTCCTTACTAGGATTTCTGAAACCAAAAATAGCAGAAAACAGCAACTGGCTCTTCGGCATCTCGTTAATAGGTTAGTGCCGGAAAATGCATAAATATGACATAAAGTATGCATAAAACATGTAGATATCATCAATAATGTGGCATGGAACATAAGAAATTATTGATACGTCGGAGACGTATCATTGGTCCATACGATGGATGCAAGATCCCAGGTGCTTGGTCAACGTCTTTTTTTAGTGATAGTATGTAGTATTTATACCAGTTTGATTCCTTCATCAAAAATTAGTCTTCCAAAATCCTTATAACGGACAATGTTAGGATAGTAGTCGATTGAGTTAATGTATCATCTTCCATGAATTTGCTAGTTGTACGAGACATTTTGGTAAAACCCAAAATGTTACCTCTCATTTGAAGGGTTTGATGACAACTGGAAAACGTGGGTTTCTGTAAGAAAAAAGTATCAGTAGTACTAGTGTACTATTATAAATTTTTATTATTTTGATAATCCTTTGTCACCTCAGATCGATTTTTTTTCTATATGTCAAATTTATTTCTGGAAACCCTTCATAATGAGGATTGACTTGACGTGATGATAAATTTACTTCTAATAGCCTCCTCATATAAATGAAATTCATTAATAACAATTGAAATAGGTTAATGATAAATTAATTATAGGCCAACTTTCACAAAAGGTCAATTAGAAGTAATTTTGCTTGAAGAAAAAATTGAGCTTATCTTCGGTGTCCAATGGGAGCAGTATTACATCTACATTAAATGGTAGATAAATATAGTATCATATTAGAAGCCTTGAATTAATATTTTCCAAACAAAAGAAAAAATTGTATTTCCAGGATATATGCAATTATTTTTTGCTGCTATATTTTCCTTGTCGAGTAGTTTATATATTTCAATATTCCCCACATTGTCTTCGCCCTTCATCAAACCATAGTTGCCTCCATAGATCTCAAACTTCAAAGCCATCGATTATTCCAACGTCGAATAATAATAACCCTAAATACCATGAGAACCGCACTCCTCCTCGTCGCCATTACCACTCTCATTTATGCCGCTGCAGTGCCCGCCACGGCAAACCCCGATGATTGGTCCAATATTAAGAACATCACCGACCCATACATCCAGGGGCTCGGCAAGTGGCTGGTGACGGAGCACACCAAAATGGGGGGCAATGATGGGCTCAAGTTTCAGAAGGTGCTAAGTGGCGAATATCAAATTAGGAATGGTGTAAGTTATCGGCTTGTCATCGTTGCCATGAGACCAGGTGGCTCACATGGCACATACAAAGGATGGTTACTAGAGGAAGTCCCGAGTAACCAGAACACATGGAAGCTCATAAATTTCAGCCCTTTAGACTAGTCGGGTTACCTTTAGTGTTGTAATAAATTTACAAGAAATTATATGGTGTTTCTCTTTAATTTTGCATGCATGCTTCTCTTGGACTATGGAGATATTAAGAAAATGAATCCTCGCATGCAAATCCTATTTCTTCTAATTGTTAGGAATCAATGATAGCCATGTGATTAAGAGTTCACTTCACAATATGGTGGCGGTCGACATGTCTTCTCTATGTTTGTTGTCACATAATACAATTTTATCATCAAGCTAAGAGACAATAGGTGGTATTTTATTTTAAGACACGTGTTCTACACTTTGAGGCTCTTGTTCTTTCTATCAAGTTAAGTTTTTGTGTTGGTCCATACGATTGATGCAAGATCCCAGGTGCTTGGTCAACATCCTTTTTTAGTGATAGTATGTAGTATTTATACCAGTTTGATTCCTTTATCAAAAATTAGTCTTCCAAAATCCTTATAACGGACAATGTTAGGATAGTAGTCGATTGAGTTAATGTATCATCTTCCATGAATTTGCTAGTTGTACGAGACATTTTGGTAAAACCCAAAATGTTACCTCTCATTTGAAGGGTTTGATGACAACTGGAAAACGCGGGTTTCTGTAAGAAAAAAGTATCAGTAGTACTAGTGTACTATTATAAATTTTTATTATTTTGATAATCCTTTGTCACCTAAGATCGATTTTTTTTTCTATATGTCTTATTTCTGAAAACCCTTCATAATGAGGATTGACTTGACGTGATGATAAATTTACTTCTAATAGCCTCCTCATATAAATGAAGTTCATTACTAACATTTGAAATAGGTAAATTATAAATTAATTATGGGCCAACTTTCACAAAAGGTCAATTAGAAGTAATTTTGCTTGAAGAAAAATTTGAGCTTATCTTCGGTGTCTAAATGGAGCAGTATTACATCTACATTAAATGGTAGACAAATATAGTATCATATTAGAAGCCTTGAATTAATATTTTCCAAACAAAAGAAAAAATTGTATTTCCAGGATATATGCAATTATTTTCTGTTGCTATCTTTTCCTTCTCAAGTAGTTTATATATTTCAATATTCCCCACATTGTCTTCGCCCTTCATCAAACCATAGTTGCCTCCATAGATCTCAAACTTCAAAGCCATCGATTATTCCAACATCGAATAATAATAACCCTAAATACCATGAGAACCGCACTCCTCCTCGTCGCCATTACCACTCTCTTTTGTGCCGCTGCAGTGCCCGCCACGGCAAACCCCGATGATTGGTCCAAGATTAAGAACATCACCGACCCATACATCCAGGGTCTCGGAGGGTGGCTGGTGACGGAGCACACCAAAATGGGGGGCAATGATGGGCTCAAGTTTCAGAAGGTGCTAAGCGGCGAATATCAAATTAGGAATGGTGTAAGTTATCGGCTTGTCATCGTTGCCATGAGACCAGGTGGCTCACATTGCACATACAAAGGATGGTTACTAGAGGAAGTCCCGAGTAACCAGAACACATGGAAGCTCATAAATTTCAGCCCTTTAGACTAGTCGGGTTACCTTTAGTGTTGTAATAAATTTACAAGAAATTATATGGTGTTTCTCTTTAATTTTGCATGCATGCTTCTCTTGGACTATGGAGATATTAAGAAAATGAATCCTCGCATGCAAATCCTATTTCTTCTAATTGTTAGGAATCAATGATAGCCATGTGATTAAGAGTTCACTTCACAATATGGTGGCGGTCGACATGTCTTCTCTGTGTTTGTTGTCACATAATACAATTTTATCATCAAGCTAAGAGACAATAGGTGGTATTTTATTTTAAGACACGTGTTCTACACTTTGATGCTCTTGTTCTTTCTATCAAGTTAAGTTTTTGTGTTGGTCCATATGATGGATGCAAGATCCCAGGTGCTTGGTCAACGTCTTTTTTTTAGTGATAGTATGTAGTATTTATACTAGTTTGATTCCTTCATCAAAAATTAGTCTTCCAAAATCCTTATAACGGACAATGTTAGGATAGTAGTCGATTGAGTTAATGTATCATCTTCCATGAATTTGCTAGTTTTACGAGACATTTTGGTAAAACCCAAAATGTTACCTCTCATTTGAAGGGTTTGATGACAACTGGAAAACGCGGGTTTCTGTAAGAAAAAAGTATCAGTAGTACTAGTGTACTGTTATAAATTTTTATTATTTTGATAATCCTTTGTCACCTAAGATCGATTTTTTTCTATATGTCAAATTTATTTCTGGAAACCCTTCATAATGAGGATTGACTTGACGTGATTATAAATTTACTTCTAATAGCCTCCTCAATTAAATGAAATTCATTAATAACAATTGAAATAGGTTAATTATAAATTAATTATGGGCCAACTTTCACAAAAGGTCAATTAGAAGTAATTTTGCTTGAAGAAAAAATTGAGCTTATCTTTGGTGTCTAATGGGAGCAGTATTACATCTACATTAAATGGTAGACAAATATAGTATCATATTAGAAGCCTTGAATTAATATTTTCCAAACAAAAGAAAAAATTGTATTTCCAGGATATATGCAATAATTTTTTGCTGCTATATTTTCCTTCTCGAGTAGTTTATATATTTCAATATTCCCCACATTGTCTTCGCCCTTCATCAAACCATAGTTGCCTCCATAGATCTCAAACTTCAAAGCCATCGATTATTCCAACGTCGAATAATAATAGCCCTAAATACCATGAGAACCGCACTCCTCCTCGTCGCCATTACCACTCTCATTTATGCCGCTGCAGTGCCAGCCACGGCAAACCCCGATGATTGGTCCAAGATTAATAACATCACCGACCCATACATCTAGGGGCTCGGCAAGTGGCTGGTGACGGAGCACACCAAAATGGGGGGCAATGATGGGCTAAAGTTTCAGAAGGTGCTAAGCGGCGAATATCAAATTAGGAATGGTGTAAGTTATCGGCTTGTCATCGTTGCCATGAGACCAGGTGGCTCACATGGCACATACAAAGGATGGTTACTAGAGGAAGTCCCGAGTAACCAGAACACATGGAAGCTCATAAATTTCAGCCCTTTAGACTAGTCGGGTTACCTTTAGTGTTGTAATAAATTTACAAGAAATTATATGGTGTTTCTCTTTCATTTTGCATGCATGCTTCTCTTGGACTATGGAGATATTAAGAAAATGAATCCTCGCATGCAAATCCTATTTCTTCTAATTGTTAGGAATCAATGATAGCCATGTGATTAAGAGTTCACTTCACAATATGGTGGCGGTCGACATTTCTTTTCTGTGTTTGTTGACACATAATACAATTTTATCATCAAGCTAAGAGACAATAGGTGGTATTTTATTTTAAGACACGTGTTCTACACTTTGATGCTCTTGTTCTTTCTATCAAGTTAAGTTTTTGTGTTGGTCCATATGATGGATGCAAGATCCCAGGTGCTTGGTCAACGTCTTTTTTTAGTGATAGTATGTAGTATTTATACCAGTTTGATTCCTTCATCAAAAATTAGTCTTCCAAAATCCTTATAACGGACAATGTTAGGATAGTAGTCGATTGAGTTAATGTATCATCTTCCATGAATTTGCTAGTTGTACGAGACATTTTGGTAAAACCCAAAATGTTACCTCTCATTTGAAGGGTTTGAAGACAACTGGAAAACGCGGGTTTCTGTAAGAAAAAAGTATCAGTAGTACTAGTGTACTATTATAAATTTTAATTATTTTGATAATCCTTTGTCACCTAAGATCGATTTTTTTTCTATATGTCAAATTTATTTCTGGAAACCCTTCATAATGAGGATTGACTTGACGTTATTATAAATTTACTTCTAATAGCCTCCTCATATAAATGAAATTCATTAATAACAATTGAAATAGCTTAATTATAAATTAATTATGGGCCAACTTTCACAAAAGGTCAATTAGAAGTAATTTTGCTTGAAGAAAAATTGAGCTTATCTTTGGTGTCTAATGGGAGCAGTATTACATCTACATTAAATGGTAGACAAATATAGTATCATATTAGAAGCCTTGAATTAATATTTTCCAAACAAAAGAAAAAATTGTATTTCCAGGATATATGCAATAATTTTTTGCTGCTATATTTTCCTTCTCGAGTAGTTTATATATTTCAATATTCCCCACATTGTCTTCGCCCTTCATCAAACCATAGTTGCCTCCATAGATCTCAAACTTCAAAGCCATCGATTATTCCAACGTCGAATAATAATAACCCTAAATACCATGAGAACCGCACTCCTCCTCGTCGCCATTACCACTCTCATTTATGTCGCTGTAGTGCCCGCCACGACAAACCCCGATGATTGGTCCATGATTAAGAACATCACCGACCCATACATCCAGGGGCTTGGCAAGTGGCTGGTGACGGAGCACACCAAAATGGGGGGCAATGATGGGCTCAAGTTTCAGAAGGTGCTAAGCGGCGAATATCAAATTAGGAATGGTGTAAGTTATCGGCTTGTCATCGTTGCCATGAGACCAGGTGGCTCACATGGCACATACAAAGGATGGTTACTAGAGGAAGTCTCGAGTAACCAGAAAACATGGAAGCTCATAAATTTTAGCCCTTTAGACTAGTCGGGTTACCTTTAGTGTTGTAATAAATTTACAAGAAATTATATTTTGTTTCTCTTTAATTTTGCATGCATCCTTCTCTTGGACTATGGAGATATTAAGAAAATGAATCCTCGCATGCAAATCCTATTTCTTCTAATTGTTAGGAATCAATGATAGCCATGTGATTAAGAGTTCACTTCACAATATGGTGGCGGTCGACATGTCTTCTCTGTGTTTGTTGTCACATAATACAATTTTATCATCAAGCTAAGAGACAATAGGTGGTATTTTATTTTAAGACACGTGTTCTACACTTTGATGCTCTCGTTCTTTCTATCAAGTTATGTTTTTGTGTTGGTCCATACGATGGATGCAAGATCCCAGGTGCTTGGTCAACGTCTTTTTTTAGTGATAGTATGTAGTATTTATACCAGTTTGATTCCTTCATCAAAAATTAGTCTTCCAAAATCCTTATAACGGACAATGTTAGGATAGTAGTCGATTGAGTTAATGTATCATCTGCCATGAATTTGCTAGTTGTACGAGACATTTTGGTAAAACCCAAAATGTTACCTCTCATTTGAAGGGTTTGATGACAACTGGAAAACTCGGGTTTCTGTAAGAAAAAAGTATCAGTAGTACTAGAGTACTATTATAAATTTTTCTTATTTTGATAATCCTTTGTCACCTAAGATCGATTTTTTTTCTATATGTCAAATTTATTTCTGGAAACCCTTCATAATGAGGATTGACTTGACGTGATTATAAATTTACTTCTAATAGCCTCCTCATATAAATGAAATTCATTAATAACAATTGAAATAGGTTAATTATAAATTAATTATGGGCCAACTTTCACAACAGCTCAATTAGAAGTAATTTTGCTTGAAGAAAAAATTGAGCTTTTCTTCGGTGTCTAATGGGAGCAGTATTACATCTACATTAAATGGTAGACAAATATAGTATCATATTAGAAGCCTTGAATTAATATTTTCCAAACAAAAGAAAAAATTGTATTTCCAGAATATATGCAATAATTTTTTGCTGCTATATTTTCCTTGTCGAGTATTTTATATATTTCTATATTCCCCACATTGTCTTCGCCCTTCATCAAACCATAGTTGCCTCCATAGATCTCAAACTTCAAAGCCATCGATTATTCCAACGTCGAATAATAATAACCCTAAATACCATGAGAACCGCACTCCTCCTCGTCGCTATTACCACTCTCATTTATGCCGCTGCAGTGCCCGCCACGGCAAACCCCGATGATTGGTCCAAGATTAAGAACATCACCGACCCATACATCCAGGGGCTCGGCAAGTGGCTGGTGATGGAGCACACCAAAATGGGGGGCAATGATGGGCTCAAGTTTCAGAAGGTGCTAAGCGGCGAATATCAAATTAGGAATGGTGTAAGTTATCGGCTTGTCATCGTTGCCATGAGACCAGGTGGCTCACATGGCACATACAAAGGATGGTTACTAGAGGAAGTCCCGAGTAACCAGAACACATGGAAGCTCATAAATTTCAGCCCTTTAGACTAGTCAGGTTACCTTTAGTGTTGTAATAAATTTACAAGAAATTATATGGTGTTTCTCTTTAATTTTGCATGCATGCTTCTCTTGGACTATGGAGATATTAAGAAAATGAATCCTCGCATGCAAATCCTATTTCTTCTAATTGTTAGGAATCAACGATAGCCATGTGATTAAGAGTTCACTTCACAATATGGTGGCGGTCGACATCTCTTCTCTGTGTTTGTTGTCACATAATACAATTTTATCATCAAGCTAAGAGACAATAGGTGGTATTTTATTTTAAGACACGTGTTCTAAACTTTGATGCTCTTGTTCTTTCTGTCAAGTTAAGTTTTTGTGTTGGTCCATACGATGGATGCAAGATCCCAGGTGCTTGGTCAACGTCTTTTTTTAGTGATAGTATGTAGTATTTATACCAGTTTGATTCCTTCATCAAAAATTAGTCTTCCAAAATCCTTATAACGGACAATGTTAGGATAGTAGTCGATTGAGTTAATGTATCATCTTCCATGAATTTTCTAGTTGTACGAGACATTTTGGGTAAAACCCAAAATGTTACCTCTCATTTGAAGGGTTTGATGTCAACTGGAAAACGCGGGTTTCTGTAAGAAAAAAGTATCAGTAGTACTAGTGTACTATTATAAATTTTTATTATTTTGATAATCCTTTGTCACCTAAGATCGATTTTTTTCTATATGTCAAATTTATTTCTGGAAACCCTTCATAATGAGGAATGACTTGACGTGATGATAAATTTACTTCTAATAGCCTCCTCATATAAATGAAATTCATTAATAACAATTGAAATAGGTTAATTATAAATTAATTATGGGCAGCGCTAGGCATCGGAAGCCGATATTGGCTTCCCATCGGACCCCTCTTTGGCCGTAGGATTGGAATGAGCCTGACCGTATGATTTTCAACCAGCCACCGTCTAGTTCTTTGCGTGATTCTAGGAAACAGATTGCATGCTTCCATTTGAACTGTCCTGTCGACTCTTTTTCGTGATTTAAGGAAACAAATAACACGCTTCCATTTTAACTGCTCCGTGATTCACATCATATCTATTTAAAATAATCTATTTTTTTAGGAAATAATTTCAGGAATTATGAGTTGTTTCCGAGTAATAAAATACAAGAAATTAATTACGCCTTTTTTCAGTCGCAACATCATAGTTTTGTGCCACGGAAGCATTGGTTTTCAACATTGAATTTCTAGGAAAACTATCATTGTACTATTTCTTGGAATAATCATCACAAAATAACCAATTGTTGTTTTTAACTGTCACTTTTTTTTGGAGAGCGACACTATCACAATTTTTTCCCAGTGGAACATACTTTGCTTCCTACCAATAATAGTTTGCTTCTCTCGGCCAGCTAGATGCTTCGAAGATAATTGGAGGAATGGAGGTTGTCACCTTTAGTCTATTATTTCCCCATAGTAAAAATGCAACGAATATTCATTTGTACCAACAATACTTCTCCAACAGATTTTATAATTTGCTTATAAAGCAATAATGTTTGCTTCCAATGTACAAACAATTTTTTCCATCAACATTGGTTTCAAAAGAGAATATAATTTGATTCCGGGGGAAGTAGTATATGCTTCGGATGATACAAATATGTGTTTCTAACATCAATGCTTCCTACAGATCGAGGACATATTTTTTCTTCCAAATAAATAGCTTTTGCTTCCAACACTCATCTGAATTTGCTTCCTCATACTATAAGAATCAACAATATGGTTTGTGTCGTCTAGCATATTGGCATCCGCCCACCTCTCATCGCTATGGCGCATGCGTGTGGACAGGGAACATTAGAGACTTGTCGGTGAGTTACAACACATGTTGGTCAACCATGCTACTCTTCATAACCCTCCATGCCTCCTGGAGTGCCGACATATGCTTGTGTACGGCATGGAGGTACTAGGAGTAGCACACCTTTCCAACAGCATGAAGAAGTCGGTCACCCGCCGGTGGTGCTTCAAACAAGACACGTTGACCAGCATAATCTTGATCTTGGCGTGCTCATCATCAATGACATTGTAGCTGGATGATAGCAGCCATTGCAAAAAAAAACATAATAATATTGAATGTGTTGACTTGAATCGTGAGCAACATATATGATAATTTTACTAAGCATGGAGCAATGTTTCAAATACAACTCTACTCAAAATTTAAACAACAAATTCAAAAAAGGTAGAAGCATTGTTCTATTAATGCAAACTTTTAGGAAGAAACTCATCCTTGCCCTGGAAGCTACAATGTAGAAGTTTTCAGCATGAAACATAAATAGTAGAGGACAACACTAAAATAACATTGGTGCTGAAAATGACAACACCAAAATTAAAAGAAGGGAGAAGCATGGTCATATGCAGCAAACTATGTAGACCGGAGGAAAAATTATAATGTACATTGGAAGCACAGTTATTCTGAAGCAAGAGATTAGTGTTATCTCGACTTAAATCATTTGCATAGGAAGCATGAAAATTTCATATACCCTTTCACGTGCAGTACATAGCAAGAAATCACAAATCATATGTATTGGAAGCATAGAAATTTCGTATACACTATCTCAATAATGGGAGTTTCATATTAGTGCTATCTCAACGGATTGGTCATATGGATGCCTAATTATACGACGCAAGTTGGTCGTTTCCTATGTTACTTTACAAAGATCTGAGACCTAGATTGAGACAGGTCAGCTGCAATTACCTATTAGTTGTTCAAGGAAGAAGTCTCCGGCTGGGCCGCTTTGTGCAGATTATACTCTAGATCTGTGGCCTACCGGGGGTCAGGGAAACCACCACACCACCACATCTCCCACGATAACTTCCCGCGGCGGAGCAATACGCGCGCTGGCGCATGACTTGAACCAGGTGGAGCTGCGGGTATCGGACAAGATCAATGGGAGACGGCGGAGCGCTTGGGAGAGGACTAGCGGCGCGGTGGTGGGAGAGTAGAGGCGGCAACAGCAGATCGATGATTTGGGGGTGAGCTCCGACCGGAAAATTTGGAACGATTTGGGAAGGAGAGATAACTGTCCGGAAATTTTGGGGGTGGAGGAGGTCAACGTCCAACATTAATGGACTCTTTTTTGTGTGTGAGAAGCCTTCATGCATGCGACCGTGCGATGGTATTGGAATGGATGGCACAAGATCAGTCCGACGTTTAGCTTCCTATCGGACCACGATACATAGTGTTTTTACCATTAACTAGGAAACATACCCGTGCGTTGCGACGGGACCGAAAAATCAGAGACATCCAAACAACTCGGCGCAATGTATATCTTATCATTTTTTGCCTCATTCGGTTATCGTTTTTGGTGCTTGCATTTCTGAGCATTTTTCTCTGAATTTTTAAACTTTTTTGTCTTTTCTATTTAACCATCTAATTTTCTCTGCCGATATAATTCAAAAGCTTCACCACCAAACATCATTGATTCGTTATTTGTTTTGATGGTTGCTACGGGGCCATATCAGGTTGGCAGCCCTGGTTTGAGTTCCGCAAACAATTTGTACAACGAATATACCATGTTATGCACATAAGTACTATGCATCATCTTGCTCCACAGCATTGAAGCCCTACACATGCAACGCACCATGACCATGTTGGAGCAAGTGGACTGATCGTGTTGCGTTCTATTCTCATTGTCATCTTCAAGCTTCGGAAGTCGACAGTACGGCACCAATGGACTGGCGTAGGCACGTTGAAAACCTCCCGCCCAGCGCCTAGCTGCTACCTGTGGTCATCGGCAATCTCCACCAGTGAATCGCACAACCTGCTCCGGTGCCATGCCCGGCGGCCGCCATGTTAATTTGAGTTCTGCGTCAAATAAGCTGGCCCAAGAGCAACTGCACCTTTGAAGTTAATCTGCCGCGATGTGAACTGTAGGGAATAAAAAAAATCAGAAAAGAAGTTCTCCGCAAACACACTGAACATTCAGAAACTTGAGTCTGTTTATCATCAGTTCCGCTCACTTGGATGGACGACGATTCAATTCCAGGAGTAAACTCGTTTCGTTTCGCCTGCTATCTGCGCACCGGTTCAGCAAGTACCTGGCCACCTTCACGGTAATCTTCGCAGTAGTTCTCTTCCTGGTGTTCGTGCACTGGATCAGAACGGTCAACCAGGCGTGCCCGGACTGCCAGTGCTCCAAGGGCAGGACGTGCAATCCGGTGCTGCCCAACGCATCCTTCGCCGCCCGTCCGGCACCGTCATCCTGTCGTCCATGGGGCTCAGGGTGCTGTATATTGCCATCAAGCTTTTCGGGTTATACTACCACGATGAGTGGGAAGGCTTGTGTGAGTAGATCATCGGCTACGTGATCGGCAGCTCGTCCATGGCACTGTTCGTGAGGGTCGGTGGCGGCATCTACACCAAGGCGACGGGCGGTGGCGCCGATCACGTCGACGTCCTCGAAGCTGATCCCCTGTCTTGGGTCCTCGTGATGTATATTGCCATCAAGCTTGGCGGACGGCGGCGTGCATCATCACATCAAGATCGATCAGGAAGAGATCAATCGATGTCGCTCCATATTTAAAGACTCGGCAAGGGCGAGAAGAGGACGAATCGGGTCTAGTTGGGATACTCCAGTTTGGATCGGTCTCTACTTGCGAAGAAGCCAGACAATGGAAACATTGTGCCATCGGTTTTTTCTTGGTCTGCCTCTTTTGGACGGACCAAACTTTTGGACGGACGAAAATATTGGACGGACGAAACCACGGAAACGCTTCTCCCTTTATTATTAGGTATAGATAGCAAAAGTGCCCGTGCGTTGCACCGGGTTTACAATAAACAATACATGCATGCTATTTATTTTCTTTTGTTTTAGATCATTCGAATATGTTAGCTCTCACTTCACATTTAATTTTCTTTGTATATAATATAATAAGGATTGACGTTGTGGTGCCTCGCATAAGTTGAACCAGTATCATAGTTGGAGGAAATTTTTAGGCGGTAAAGTACTGACTCTATTTTTTCTAAATACAAATATATCTACAAATAAAAAATGTATTCGAAAAAAACTAAAAACACGTCTAAATTGAAATGTTTAAAAATAATTGATGGAAAATACTCATTGTTTTTGTGCGATGTCTCTTTTGATGCAACGTGTAAAGAACAGAAAGAATATCCCACGGGGCGTTGAAAGATGCTACGAAAAATGAAAAGAAACGTGTCATTGACAGATGCTAGGGAAAATGAAAAGGAACTCGTGTGGTGTTGTGCTGTTAACCTACAAGGCCATCAGGATAAAAACATACAAGCCATGAGCGCCACGTGTGTAGCAGCCATGGAGAATAGGATAAGGCTTCGTTGAAACGCACATGGAGGAGGAAAGGGGATTTTTTCTTCCAGCGCCGCGCATCCTCCGTCCGCCACCACCGATTTCCTGGATATCTGAGCCTTCTCGTCTCCCTTCCCTCTCTGCCTCCTCTGAGTTTCTATCCCGCGATCTCTCAACCTTGGCCGCCACCACCGATTCCCTGGCATATCCGAGCCTTTCCGTCTCCCTTCTCTAAGATCCCTCTCTGCCTCCTCTGATTTTCTATCCCGTGATCTCGATTTGGCGTCTTTGTCTGATCCAGATCCGTCGCTCCAGCGCTGCGCCGTGCTCTCTCTTCCGATAGAAGTCAAATGTTGTCTCTGTCATTGGTCCATCAGCTCATGTAATTGCTTGCTGATGGTTGGAATTTCTGGCCGTATATAAACCGGATGATCTTGCTATAAAGGATCGATGTGGGACTATTTAACCGAGAACATCAGCTGTGTTACTGCGTTCTTAGGCCAGAAAACTATTCTTAAAGCCCAGGTATGACAGCCAAATCAAAGCCCAACCTCGCTTCCTCGTGTGCGGCGGATGACTCCACCGCCCGCTCGGGCCAGGAGCCGTACATACTTGGGTCTCAGAGATGGTCGGACGCGCGTACGAAGCGAATCGTTTTAACGAACCAGTACCATGGCATGTGTATGTATTATGCGATTTTGTGGGACACGAGGTATGCTTTTAAAATGCCATCGTTCATGTCTGACTAACTATGATCATGGACAGAAAAATCAGACATTTCCATCCAACAACAAAAGCTTCTAGAACATAAGGTTTTTGTTTCAAAACCACAAACATCGTACTGAGTAACATGTGGCGAGCGAGCAGATGGAAGGATTTGGTTTTCCGTAAACAAATTTATGAGCAGCTGTACATATCTCAGTTCCAAAGGAAAATTAATGGATGAAATTCGCGTAAAGAAGTTCAGCACCATCAGTTCAGTGTAGATAGACCACGATTCATCTCCCAGAGACCACGCGATGCGCTGTTGCTCCAATAGATAAGCTCACCAACGCGTTGATCAACCCGCGCGCGGCCGGCACAAAGACGTCAAAGACGCCGGATCTGCCCGCATCAAGCTCCCACGCCGCCAGCCTTCACCCGTGGCGGCTGGTTCCTCGTATGCTCGAATCGTGCCATTGCCGTTTCGCTTTCACCGCTCCCGCATCCGTATATCACGTCGCACGCCGCCGGATCTGCCCGCAGCAGCTCCCCACACCACGCCGCCTTCACTGCGTCGGTTCATCGTATCGTCCAATCTCGCCGATGTCGCCGCTCCACCCAAAGATCCCGGCATAGCACATCGCCGCGCCGGTTTCTCCCGCCGCAGCTCCTCACGCCGCGCCTTCACCTCGTGGCCGGTTCCCGGCGCGCGCCGGTTCTCCCGCCGCAGCTCCTCACGACGCCGCCTTTCACTCGTGGCCTGCTCCCACATCCTCCGAACTGGTCGCGGTCCACGCACGCCCATCACCCCAAAGCACTGCGGGGAAGAGGGAAGGGGCAGGGACGCAGGGTGCTCAGTCGACGAACCGGTACCTTCATGGCAGATGCAGTAATATGTAAATTGGTGGGAGGGCAAAACGGTCCAAAAAAAAGCGTTGACGAAAATTTTGGCAGAAACCAACGGACCGAACCACGGAAACGTTAGCTCCTTTATTATTAGGTATAGATTATGGGCCAACTTTCACAAAAGGTCAATTAGAAGTAATTTTGCTTGAAGAAAAAATCGAGCTTATCTTCGGTGTCTAATGGGAGCAGTATTACATCTACATTAAATGGTAGACAAATATAGTATCATATTAGAAGCCTTGAATTAATATTTTCCAAAAAAAAAGTAAAAAATTGTATTTCCAGGATATATGCAATAATTTTTTGCTGCTATATTTTCCTTCTCGAGTAGTTTATATATTTCAATATTCCCCACATTGTCTTCGCCCTTCATCAAACCATAGTTGCCTCCATAGATCTCAAACTTTAAAGCCATCGATTATGCCAACGTCGAATAATAATAAACCTAAATACCATGAGAACCGCACTCCTCCTCGTCGCTATTACCACTCTCATTTATGCCGCCGCAGTGCCCGCCACGGCAAACATCGATGATTGGTCCAAGATTAAGAACATCACCGACCCATACATCCAGGGGCTCGGCAAGTGGCTGGTGACGGGGCACACCAAAATGGGGGGCAATGATGGGCTCAAGTTTCAGAAGGTGCTAAGCGGCGAATATCAAATTAGGAATGGTGTAAGTTATTGGCTTGTCATCGTTGCCATGAGACCAGGTGGCTCACATGGCACATACAAAGGATGGTTACTAGAGGAAGTCCCGAGTAACCAGGATGGTAAAGAGAAACAACAGAAATATTTTTGGTCTTTTTGTGGTTTAGCAAAGAAACAAAGCAAAAACAAAAGAATGAAAACTAAAAGAGTCACATAAACACAAAGTAGCAGAAATCCGTCAAACTTGACAGCAGTACAGTAATCAATTTTTACGAAAATCTTCCGCTGCTCAACTTGAAAAGTGCCCAACTAATAAAAGTTAGATAACAACCTGGGGAACATGCACAAAAATTGGCTTCGCAAAATAAAGTCCTGGCTGTTTTTAGTAATTTTTTTAGTGTCAGTCCAGAATCTGTTTTTAGACAGCACTTCCCAAAATATCATCTCCCTCATATTAGAAACCACCTTAAGAAGTGAAACAAGTATGTACAAGTATCCGGCAATTGTAATATGCAATGAATGAGTGATGCCGGCATACCTCCCCCCAAGCTTAGGCTTTTGGCCTAAGTGGAGATCAATCCCACGGTGCCCATGAAGTGGCACCTCCGTAGTATGATGAAGAAGGATCCTGTTCTTGGTATGTGCTGGAAGATGCACCAGGATGTGACAGTGTACCTGTCGGAGGACTCGGCATCCTCGGAGTCATGCTGCTGGTGGAAACCATGTATCCTCAGCTGCTAATCCACCTCCTCCTTGGAGCGCGACCACGGTCTCGTGTGAACACTGAACAAATCGGTCTGCGGTAAAGGGATTTCCCTCTCATCTCCGTCAATAAACAACATTTTATAGACAATATTTTCTAAACTAGAGTGAGTTGTGACAAATTGGTGACACTTCATAGCAGCAATATTAAGCCTAATAGGAGTTAATTTCTCATCACTAGGATCAAGATGAAAATCTAGATATGCAATAATACGTGAGGCAACAATTCCTCAAAAAATAGGCCCCTTATTGGATAAACGACGAGCAATGAGAGCACCAAGATGATAAGGTGTACTCCCAGTAAGTGCAGCAACTAGAAAAGCAAGATGATAACTAGAAATGTTGCTAGTGTTCTCCCTACCAAGAATGCTACTCTTCATAACCCTCCATGCCTCCTGGAGTGCCGACATATGCTTGTGTACGGCATGGAGGTACTAGGAGTAGCACACCTTTCCAACAGCATGAAGAAGTCGGTCACCCGCCGGTGGTGCTTCAAACAAGACACGTTGACCAGCATAATCTTGATCTTGGCGTGCTCATCATCAATGACATTGTAGCTGGATGATAGCAGCCATTGCAAAAAATAAACATAATAATCTTGAATGTGTTGACTTGAATCGTGAGCAACATATATGATAATTTTACTCAGCATGGAGCAATGTTTCAAATACAACTCTACTCAAAATTTAAACAACAAATTCAAAAAAGGTAGAAGCATTGTTCTATTAATGCAAACTTTTAGGAAGAAACTCATCCTTGCCCTGGAAGCTACAATGTAGAAGTTTTCAGCATGAAACATAAATAGTAGAGGACAACACTAAAATAACATTGGTGCTGAAAATGACAACACCAAAATTAAAAGAAGGGAGAAGCATGGTCATATGCAGCAAACTATGTAGACCGGAGGAAAAATTATAATGTACATTGGAAGCACAGTTATTCCGAAGCAAGAGATTAGTGTTATCTCGACTTAAATCATTTGCATAGGAAGCATGAAAATTTCATATACCCTTTCACGTGCAGTACATAGCAAGAAATCACAAATCATATGTATTGGAAGCATAGAAATTTCGTATACACTATCTCAATAATGGGAGTTTCATATTAGTGCTATCTCAACGGATTGGTCATATGGATGCCTAATTATACGACGCAAGTTGGTCGTTTCCTATGTTACTTTACAAAGATCTGAGACCTAGATTGAGACAGGTCAGCTGCAATTACCTATTAGTTGTTCAAGGAAGAAGTCTCCGGCTGGGCTGCTTTGTGCAGATTATACTCTAGATCTGTGGCCTACCGGGGGTCAGGGAAACCACCACACCACCACATCTCCCACGATAACTTCCCGCGGCGGAGCAATACGTGCGCTGGCGCATGACTTGAACCAGGTGGAGCTGCGGGTATCGGACGAGATCGATGGGAGACGGCGGAGCGCTTGGGAGAGGACTAGTGGCGCGGTGGTGGGAGAGTAGAGGCGGCAACAGCAGATCGACGATTTGGGGGTGAGCTCCGACCGGAAAATTGGAACGATTTGAGAAGGAGAGATAACTGTCCGGAAATTTTGGGGGTGGAGGAGGTCAACGTCCAACATTAATGGACTCTTTTTTGTGTGTGAGAAGCCTTCATGCATGCGACCGTGCGATGGTATTGGAATGGATGGCACAAGATCAGTCCGACGTTTAGCTTCCTATCGGACCACGATACATAGTGTTTACCATTAATTATGGGCCAACTTTCACAAAAGGTCAATTAGAAGTAATTTTGCTTGAAGAAAAAATTGAGCTTATCTTCGGTGTCTAATGGGAGCAGTATTACATCTACATTAAATGGTAGACAAATATAGTATCATATTAGAAGCCTTGAATTAATATTTTCCAAACAAAAGTAAAAAATTGTATTTCCAGGATATATGCAATAATTTTTTGCTGCTATATTTTCCTTCTCGAGTAGTTTATATATTTCAATATTCCCCACATTGTCTTCGCCCTTCATCAAACCATAGTTGCCTCCATAGATCTCAAACTTTAAAGCCATCAATTATGCCAACGTCGAATAATAATAAACCTAAATACCATGAGAACCGCACTCCTCCTCGTCGCTATTACCACTCTCATTTATGCCGCCGCAGTGCCCGCCACGGCAAACCCCGATGATTGGTCCAAGATTAAGAACATCACCGACCCATACATCTAGGGGCTCGGCAAGTGGCTGGTGACGGAGCACACCAAAATGGGGGGCAATGATGGGCTCAAGTTTCAGAAGGTGCTAAGCGGCGAATATCAAATTAGGAATGGTGTAAGTTATTGGCTTGTCATCGTTGCCATGAGACCAGGTGGCTCACATGGCACATACAAAGGATGGTTACTAGAGGAAGTCCCGAGTAACCAGGATGGTAAAGAGAAACAACAGAAATATTTTTGGTCTTTTTGTGTTTTAGGAAAAAAACAAAGCAAAAACAAAAGAATGAAAACTAAAAGAGTCACATAAACACAAAGTAGCAGAAATCCGTCAAACTTGACAGCAGTCCAGTAATCAATTTTTACGAAAATCTTCCGCTGCTCAACTCGAAAAGTGCCCAACTAATGAAAGTTAGATAACAACCTGGGGAAAATGCACAAAAATTGGCTTCGCAAAATAAACTCCTGGCAGTTTTTAGTAATTTTTTTAGTGTCAGTCCAGAATCTGTTTTTAGACAGCACTTCCCAAAATATCATCTCCCTCATATTAGAAACCACCTTAAGAAGTGAAACAAGTATGTACAAGTATCCGGTAATTGTAATATGCAATGAATGAGTGATGCCGGCATACCTCCCCCAAGCTTAGGCTTTTGGCCTAAGTGGAGATCAATCCCACGGTGCCCATGAAGTGGCACCTCCGTAGTATGATGAAGAAGGATCATGTTCTTGGTATGTGCTGGAAGATGCACCAGGATACGTGACAGTGTACCTGTCGGAGGACTCGGCATCCTCGGAGTCATGCTGCTGGTGGAAACCACGTATCCTCAGCTGCTAATCCACCTCCTCCTTGGAGCGCGACCACGGTCTCGTGTGAACACTGAACAAATCGGTCTGCGGCAAAGGGATTTCCCTCTCATCTCCGTCAATAAACAACATTTTATAGACAATATTTTCTAAACTAGAGTCAGTTGTGACAAATTGGTGACACTTCATAGCAGCAATATTAAGCCTAATAGGAGTTAATTTCTCATCACTAGGATCAAGAGGAAAATCTAGATATGCAATAATACGTGAGGCAAGAATTCCTCAAAAAATAGGCCCCTTATTGGATAAACGACGAGCAATGAGAGCACCAAGATGATAAGGTGTACTCCCAGTAAGTGCAACAACTAGAAAAGCAAGATGATAACTAGAAATGTTGCTAGTGTTCTCCCTACCAAGAATGCTAGTAGCAAGATAGTAAGTGAAATATCTAATGGCAGGGAGTTGAATGTTCCTTATCTTGCCGCGCTGAATGGTGCGGCTATCATCATTGGTAATTTCTCGATAGAGCTCCGTCAAAGCTTTGGGACTGTTCTCGATCTTCTTCGCTGTACCTACAGGAGTAATATCCAATGCAGCACAAAAATCCTTCAACTTCATAGTAACAGGCATGTCATAAATCCTAAATGTAACTGATGGTGAGAAGTGTGCATTGTTGAACTTAAAGCTTTCAACAAAGATTTTAGTTAGCTTGTAGTATTGGCTCCTCTCATCTTCCATATAGGTAGATAAGCCCACATTATTGATGAGGAACAAGAAGTCATCAAGCAGCCCCGCATTACGCAAAAAGTCATAGCATGGAAAGGATGAAGCATTAGGAACTCCATTATCCTCTTCAACTTCGAAGCTCGGTGCGATGACATCCTCATTATAGGATCGTCTAACTCGAGTGGCTGCCCTTGAGGGCCTCCCCGTGCTTGTCGTCTCTCTTTCGAACACTTCTCCAAAGGTATGGTTATGCATCTTCGTTTTCTAAAAAATTTCAACAAACATTATAAAAGTTGATTTTGAGACATATAAATGAGGGTAACTACTATAGGAACTTGGTAGAGTACTAAACATGCATCAAAACTAATTTTACAACTTAGAACAAGCATGCAAGCTCACTTAACATGTTACCTACAGCAGAAAAATACTCAAGATATACTCAACCAAACAAAATTCTATTTGGATAATCGGAGGAGTCACATACTGGAGAGCAAATGTGCCAAATTTCAGACAGAAATCTGGGCTGAGCAAAGAGATCGAGAAATCCTGAGCTCTTGAGCAAAAACGCGAGTGAGAGAAAGTTGGTACGAGTTTTTTCGGGAGAGAGAGTAGAATGGGAGGAAGGGATGACTAAGTGGGGAAAGGAGGGGCCCACACCACAGGGTGGCGCGCCCCCCTCCTTTGCCGCGCCGGCACATGGGGGGCAGCCCTGGGGTTCCCCACTGGTCAGCCCCAGGCACTCCCAGGTTGCTTTTCGAAAAATAAGACCAACGGTATAATTTTTGAAAATTTTGAAAACTTTGAAAAATGCACATTTCTAGGTGTTAAAATTATTATTACAAGGCAGAAAAAAGATTTTCAAACCTCTAAACAACTAAAGCATCTAGCAAAAAAAGTAGTACTTCAGCAAGTAAAACAGGTGGAGAAAGAAAGAAATGTTGTTTAGCTCTTCCATGCATATAAAATGTACTTGTTAACAAGGTTGATCAAGTCTTGCCACCAAATAAATTTTACATGACATAAGAAGAAATAAACCTCAAATCAATCATGTTACCTTGTATTGTATTGATATGGATCCAATCATAATATTTTGATATCCTTGCTTAGGCTCATATATAGGACAATCAATAACTCCCACTTTGATAGTTCTCAAATTAGAAATTGTATTAACTCCACATACTTTATCAATCCTCTTGGGAAAATAAACAGTATGCTCCTTGTCATCAACATTGAAAGTAACTTTTCCTTTATTTCAATCAATAACAGCCCCTGCAGTGTTAAGAAAAGGTCTTCCAAGAATAATAGACATATTATCATCTTCGGGCATTTCCAACACAACAAAATCAGTTAATATTAAGCAATTATTAGTAACTTGAACAGGAACATCCTCACATATACCAACAGGAATAGCAGTAGATTTATCAGCCATTTGCAAAGATATATCAGTTGGTATCAACTTATCTAAATAAAGTCTCTTGTAAAGGGAAAAAGGCATAACGCTAACTCCTGCTCCCAAATCACATAGAGCAGTTCTAACATAATTATTCTTGATGGAACAAGGGATAGTCGGTATACCTGGGTCACCCAGCTTCTTTGGAACTTTGCCATTGAAAGAGTAATTAGCAAGAATAGTGGAAATCTCCTCATTAGGAATTTTCCTTTTGTTAGAGACAATATCTTTCATATACTTTGAATAAGGAGGCAATTTAATAGCATCAGTCAAAGGGATTTGCAGAAACAAAGGTTTCATCCAATCAAAAAATTTATTATAGTGTTCTTCCTCCTTTGATTTTAGTTTCTTAACAGGAAAAGTCATTTGCTTTTGAACCCTAGGTTATCTTTCATTACCATGTTTCTTAGCAATAAAATCTTCTTTAGTGTACTTTTTATTTTTAGCATGCTTTTCAGGTTCATCTTCAACCTCTTCTTTATCAGAAGCATTATTCTTATCATTATCCTTATCATGTTCATTACCACTTTCAGTTTCAGCATCAGAAATAGAAATACTATTAGGATCATTAACAGGCTCAGAGGATTCTACAACAGCTTTATGTTTCTTCTTCTTTTTCTTAGAAGGAGCACTAGTTTCTTTAGTTTGTTGAGAATCTTGTTCAACTCTTTTGGGATGCCCCTCAGGATATAGAGGGTCCTGAGTAGAAACACCGCCTCTAGTTGTTACTTCATAAGCATGTTTTTCTTTAGAACTATTTTTTAACAAGTCATTTTGCACTTTAGTGAGTTGGTCAATTTGAGTTTGAACCATATGAAAATGTTTAACAAGCATCTTAACATCATTGGAGGTTCTCTCCACAACATCATGCAATTTACTAATAGCTTGACAATTTTCCATTAAATGATTCTCTACTCTCATATTAAAGTTTTCTTGCTTAACAACATAATTATCAAATTCATCTAAACATTGATCAGGAGGTTTTGAGTAGGGAATATCTTCCTTACCAAAGCGTTGAAGAGAATGTACCTCAATAATGGATGAAGGGGGAGTTATCTTACATAAATCTTCTATGGGAGGCAAATTCTTCACATCTTCAGATTTAATACCTTTCTCCTTAAGAGATTTCTTGGCTTTCCTCATATCTTCATCATTTAATTTAATCATACCCCTCTTCTTAAATATTGGCGTTGGGGTTGGTTTAGGTGTAGTCCAATCATCATGATTTCGGCCTATTCTAGCCAATAATTCTTCAGCTTCGTCTGGAGTTCTTTTCCTGAAAACACAACCAGCACAACTATCCAGGTATGCCCTAGACTCAATGGTTAGTCCACTATAAAATATATCAAGTAAATCATGCTTTTCCAGATCATGTCCAGGCCGAGCTCTGATAAGAGAGCAAAACCTTGCCCAAGCTTCAGGCAATTTCTCTCCATCTTCCTGGTCAAAACTATAAATTTTCTGCAAAGCAATATGTTGAGCACTAGCAGGAAAATATTTTCGAAAGAAAACATCAAGCAAACCACTTGGACTATCAATAGAATCAGGAGGCAAACTATTATACCAAGTTTTAGCATCATCCTTTAATGAGAAACGAAAAAAATTAGCAACAAAATAAGTACGCTTCTTGATATCATCAGAAAACAAGCTACTCAAAGTAGAAAGCTCATTCATGTGTTCTACAGCACTTTCTTTTTCAGTACCACAAAAAGGTGTTTTCTGAATAATAGATATATGAGATAAATCAAGAGAAAAATCATAATCCTTATCCTTAATGTTTATAGGAGATGTGGCAAATTTAGGATCAGGAGACAGTTTATATCTAACAGTATGTTGTGCAAGAAGCTTTCTAATATTACTTGTACCACTAGTAGCATTGCATTTATCAATAAAATCATCATCAAGTTCCACATAATCTTCATCAAGATCATCACAGTATTCAACAGACTCAGGTGAATTAACAGGTGTAACAGTATTTTCATTAAGAATTTCAGTATTTTCAATTTGTCTAGATCTAGAAATTGTAGCATCTAGAAAAGATCCTAACGAACCACTATCATCAAGCACAGCAGAAGCATCATTAAAATTATAAGAAGAATTTTCAGATTCAGCAGAAGTACCAGCATGTGAAGCTTGTGGTGGTGAAACAAGTTGGCTTATCACAGATGGTGCATCAAGAGCAGCAGAGGTACTCAGAGTTGTACCTTTTCTTGTAGTGGATGGTAATATGGCGACTTTAGTATCGCGAGGTTTACCCATGATGGAGAATTTGCAGCGAACAATATCAATCCAAGTCAACTTGCAAATAAAGCTATGCTCCCCGGCAACGGCGCCAGAAAATAGTCTTGATGACCCACAAGTATAGGGGATCGCAATAGTCTTCGAGGGAAGTAAAACCCAATTTATTGATTCGACACAAGGGGAGCCAAAGAATATTTGTAAGCCTTAACAGCGGAGTTGTCAATTCAGCTGCACCTGGAAACAGACTAGCTCGCAAGAGTTTATCAGTAGCAACAGTTTTATAGCAGTAGCAGTAGTGAAATATCAGCAGCAGTGTAACAAAGACAGCAGTAGTGATTATAGTAAACAGCAGGATTAAAATACTGTAGGCAAAGGGATGGATGAACGGGCGCTGCATGGATGAGAGAACTCATGTAACAATCAAGGTAGGGCATTTGCAGATAGTAATAAAACAGTATCCAAGTACTAAACAACCATAGGCATGTGTTCCGTATATATTCGTACGTGCTCGCAATGAGAAACTTGCACAACATCTTTTGTCCTACCAGCCGGTGGCAGCCGGGCCTCTAGGGAATCTACTGGTAATTAAGGTACTCCTTTTAATAGAGCACCGGAGCAAAGCATTAACACTCCGTGAACACATGTGATCCTCATATCACCGCCTTCCCCTCCGGTTGTCCCAATTTCTGTTACTTTGGGGCCTCGGGTTCCGGACAGCAATATGTGTATACAACTTGCAGGTAAGATCATAAAGCAATGAATATCATCATGAATTGATAATATGTTCAGATCTGAGATCATGGCACTCGGGCCCTAGTGACAAGCATTGAGCATAACAAGTTGCAACAATATCATAAAAGTACCATCTACGGATACTAGGCACTATGACCTAACAATCTTATGCTATTACATGACCAATCTCATCCAATCCCTACCATCCCCTTCAGCCTACTATCGGGGGGAAGACCCCGGGTAGGGCAAAGGACTGAGAACAACCGGCTCAAGGCCTGTCGGCCCGCGGCAAAGGCCGACTGAGGAGCAGCCGGCTGGAGCCGTGGCCGGTGATACGTCTCCGACGTATCGATAATTTCTTATGTTCCATGCCACATTATTGATGTTATCTACATGTTTTATGCACACTTTATGTCATATTCGTGCATTTTCTGGAACTAACCTATTAACAAGATGCCGAAGTGCCGATTCTGTTTTCTGCTGTTTTTGGTTTCAGAAATCCTAGTAAGGAAATATTCTCGGAATTGGACGAAATCAAAGCCCAGGGGCCTATTTTCTCACGAAGCTTCCAGAAGTCCGAAGGAGAGACGAAGAGGGGCCACGGAGGGGCCACACCCTAGGGCGGCGCGGCCCCCCCCTTGGCCGCGCGGCCCTGTGGTGTGGGGCCCCGTGCCGCCTCTTGACCTGCCCCTTTCGCCTATAAAAAGTCTCCGTGACGAAACCCCAGTACCGAGAACCACGATACGGAAAACCTTCCAGAGACGCCGCCGCCGCCGATCCCATCTCGGGGGATCCAGAGATCGCCTCCGGCACCCCCGCCGAGAGGGGAATCATCTCCCGGAGGACTCTACGCCGCCATGGTCGCCTCCGGTGTGATGTGTGAGTAGTCTACCCCTGGACTATGGGTCCATAGCAGTAGCTAGATGGTTGTCTTCTCCCCATTGTGCTATCATTGTCGGATCTTGTGAGCTGCCTAACATGATCAAGATCATCTATCTGTAATTCTATATGTTGCGTTTGTTGGGATCCGATGAATAGAGAATACTTGTTATGTTGATTATCAAAGCTATGCTTATGTGTTGTTTATGATCTTGCATGCTCTCCGTTATTAGTAGATGCTCTGGCCAAGTTGATGCTAGTAACTCCAAGAGGGAGTATTTATGCTCGATAGTGGGTTCATGCCTCCGTGAATCTGGAGGAGTGACAAGAACCACTAAGGTTATGGATGTGCTGTTGCCACTAGGGATAAAACATTAGTGCTATGTTCAAGGATGTAGTCACTAGTTACATTACGCGCAATACTTAATGCAATTGTCTGTTGTTAGCAACTTAATACCGGAGGGGGTTCGGATAATAACCTGAAGGTGGACTTTTTAGGCATAGATGCAGTTGGATGACGGTCTATGTACTTTGTCGTAATGCCCAATTAAATCTCACTATACTCATCATGATATGTATGTGCATGGTCATGCTCTCTTTATTTGTCAATTGCCCAACTGTAATTTGTTCACCCAACATGCTGTTCGTCTTATGGGAGAGACACCTCTAGTGAACTATGGACCCCGGTCCAATTCTCTTTACTGAAATACAATCTACTGCAATACTGTTCTACTGTTTTCTGCAAACAATCATCTTCCACACAATACGGTTAATCCTTTGTTACAGCAAGCCGGTGAGATTGACAACCTCACTGTTTCGTTGGGGCAAAGTACTTTGGTTGTGTTGTGCAGGTTCCACGTTGGCGCCGGAATCTCTGGTGTTGCGCCGCACTACATCCCGCCGACATCAACCTTCAACGTGCTTCTTGGCTCCTCCTGGTTCGATAAACCTTGGTTTCTTTCTGAGGGAAAACTTGCTGCTGTGCGCATCATACCTTCCTCTTGGGGTTGCCCAACGAACGTGTGAAATACACGCCATCAAGCATATTTTCTGGCGCCGTTGCCGGGGAGATCAAGACACGCTGCAAGGGGAGTCTCCACTTCTCAATCTCTTTACTTTGTTTTTGTCTTGCTTAGTTTTATTTACTACTTTGTTTGCTGCACTAAATCAAAATACAAAAAATTAGTTGCTAGTTTTACTTTACTTGCTATCTTGTTTGCTATATCAAAAACACAAAAAAATTAGTTTACTTGCATTTACTTTACTTATTTCATCATGTTTCCTTTTAATTTTACCACAAAAGACATACCGGTAGGACGTGGGTCTATAGTTGGGAGAAATAATATAGAAGAATTTTTCAATCATGTTAGTACTATTGAAAATTTTGAAGATAGACACTTGGTAGACCTTGCGCCTACTTATGAAATTGCTGCTGCGCATTTAGTTCGCCTGTTGGAAACTAAATTTGTTAATCTTAATCCTATAATCCAACACATGTTTTTCACACTTGGTGATATGGAAGAGGGGGAAAAGAAAGATTTTGTATTAGAAACCCTTCTTAGAGAATTTGGTGGTTTAGCAAGAGAAGCTAGAAAGGTGTTTGCTAAATTCAATATGCTTGGTTCTCCTACTAATTTTGTTAGTCTCCTTGAAAAGATGGATATGGATAGAATAAGATTCACTAATAATATTGATGATAGAGGGGAGATCAAAGCACCAATACCATGTAAGCTCCTGGCTATGAATGATGCATTAGAAAATAACTATGCTTGGCTAGTTCCTGAAAATTTGTTTGATGAGAGTAGCACGCCTAAGACTAATGAAAAGGAGATGCTGAAACTTATGTATCCAATATACTATGCCTAGTTGAGAAAACTCCACACCCCGCTGAGAATGCATCACCCTTCGATAATACTTGATACACACTTTCTGCGCCTAGCTGAAAGGCGTTAAAGAAAAGCGCTTATGGGAGACAACCCATGTTTTTACCTACAGTACTTTGTTTTTATTTTGTGTCTTGGAAGTTGTTTACTACTGTAGCAACCTCTCCTTATCTTAGTTTTGAGTTTTGTTGTGCCAAGTTAAGCCGTTGATAGAAAAGTAAGTACTAGATTTGGATTACTGCACAGTTCCAGATTTCTTTGCTGTCACGAATCTGGGTCCACCTCCCTGTAGGTAACTCAGAAAATTAAGCCAATTTACGTGCATGATCCTCAGATATGTACGCAACTTTCATTCAATTTGAGCATTTTCATTTGAGCAAGTCTGGTGCCATTTTAAAATTCGTCAATACGAACTGTTCTGTTTTGACAGATTCTGCCTTTTATTTCGCATTGCCTCTTTCGCTATGTTGGATGAATTTCTTTGATCCACTAATGTCCAGTAGCATTATGCAATGTCCAGAAGTGTTAAGAATGATTGTGTCACCTCTGAATATGTCAATTTATAATGTGCACTAACCCTCTAATGAGTTGTTTCGAGTTTGGTGTGGAGGAAGTTTTCAAGGATCAAGAGAGGAGTATGATGCAACATGATCAAGGAGAGTGAAAGCTCTAAGCTTGGGGATGCACCGGTGGTTCACCCCTGCATATATCAAGAAGACTCAAGCGTCTAAGCTTGGGGATGCCCAAGGCATCCCCTTCTTCATCGACAACATTATCAGGTTCCTCCCCTGAAACTATATTTTTATTCCATCACATCTTATGTGCTTTTTCTTGGAGCGTCGGTTTGTTTTTTTTTGTTTTGTTTGAATAAAATGGATCCTAGCATTCACTTTATGGGAGAGAGACACGCTCCGCTGTAGCATATGGACAAGTATGTCCTTGGTTTCTACTCATAGTATTCATGGCGAAGTTTCTCCTTCGTTAAATTGTTATATGGTTGGAATTGGAAAATGATACATGTAGTAATTGCTATAAATGTCTTGGGTAATGTGATACTTGGCAATTGTTGTGCTCATGATTAAGCTCTTGCATCATATGCTTTGCACCCATTAATGAAGAAATACATAGAGCATGCTAAAATTTGGTTTGCATATTTGGTTTCTCTAAGGTCTAGATAATTTTTAGTATTGAGTTTGAACAACAAGGAAGACGGTGTAGAGTCTTATAATGTTTTCAATATGTCTTTTATGTGAGTTTTGCTGCACCGGTTCATCCTTGTGTTTGCTTCAAATAAGCCTTGCTAGCCTAAACCTTGTATCGAGAGGGAATACTTCTCATGCATCCAAAATACTTGAGCCAACCACTATGCCATTTGTGTCCACCATACCTACCTACTACATGGTATTTTCCGCCATTCCAAAGTAAATTGCTTGAGTGCTACCTTTAAAATTCCATCATTCACCTTTGCAATATATAGCTCATGGGACAAATAGCTTTAAACTATTGTGGTATTGAATATGTAATTATGCACTTTATCTCTTATTAAGTTGCTTGTTGTGCGATAACCATGTTTATCGGGGACGCCATCAACTACTCTTTGTTGAATTTCATGTGAGTTGCTATGCATGTTCGTCTTGTCTGAAGTAAGAGAGATCTACCACCATATGGTTAAGCATGCATATGTTAGAGAAGAACATTGGGCCGCTAACTAAAGCCATGTTCCATGGTGGAAGTTTCAGTTTTGGACAACAATCCTCAAATCTCAAATGAGAAAATTATTAATTGTTGTTATATGCTTATGCATAAAAGAGGAGTCCATTATCTGTTGTCTATGTTGTCCCGGTATGGATGTCTAAGTTGAAGAATAATCAATAGCGAGAAATCCAATGCGAGCTTTCTCCTTAGACCTTTGTACAGGTGGCATAGAGGTACCCCTTTGTGACACTTGGTAAAAACAATGCATTGTGATGATCCGGTAGTCCAAGCTAATTAGGACAAGGTGCGGGCACTATTAGTATACTATGCATGAGGCTTGCAACTTGTAAGATATAATTTACATGATACATATGCTTTATTACTACCGTTGACAAAATTGTTTCATGTTTTCAAAATCAAAGCTCTAGCACAAATATAGCAATCGATGCTTTTCCTCTATGGAGGACCATTCTTTTACTTTCAATGTTGAGTCAGTTCACCTATTTCTCTCCACCTCAAGAAGCAAACACTTGTGTGAACTATGCATTGATTCCTACATACTTGCTTATTGCACTTATTATATTACTCTATGTTGACAATATCCATGAGATATACATGTTACAAGTTGAAAGCAACCGCTGAAACTTAATCTTCTTTTGTGTTGCTTCAATACCTTTACTTTGAATTATTGCTTTATGAGTTAACTCTTATGCAAGACTTATTGATGCTTGTCTTGAAGTGCTATTCATGAAAAGTCTTTGCTTTATGATTCACTTGTTTACTCATGTCATATACATTGTTTTGATCGCTGCATTCACTACATATGCTTTACAAATAGTATGATCAAGATTATGATGGCATGTCACTCCAGAAATTATCTGTGTTATCGTTTTACCTGCTCGGGACGAGCAGAACTAAGCTTGGGGATGCTGATACGTCTCCGACGTATCGATAATTTCTTATGTTCCATGCCACATTATTGATGTTATCTACATGTTTTATGCATACTTTATGTCATATTCGTGCATTTTCTGGAACTAACCTATTAACAAGATGCCGAAGTGCCAGTTGCTGTTTTCTGCTATTTTTGGTTTCAGAAATCCTAGTAAGGAAATATTCTCGGAATTGGACGAAATCAAAGCCCAGGGGCCTATTTTCTCACGAAGCTTCCAGAAGTCCGAAGGAGAGACGAAGAGGGGCCACGGAGGGGCCACACCCTAGGGCGGCGCGGCCCCCCCCTTGGCCGCGCGGCCCTGTGGTGTGGGGCCCCCGTGCCGCCTCTTGACCTGCCCTTTCGCCTATAAAAAGTCTCCGTGACGAAAACCCCAGTACCGAGAACCACGATACGGAAAACCTTCCAGAGACGCCGCCGCCGATCCCATCTCGGGGGATCCAGGAGATCGCCTCCGGCACCCTGCCGGAGAGGGGAATCATCTCCCGGAGGACTCTACGCCGCCATGGTCGCCTCCGGTGTGATGTGTGAGTAGTCTACCCCTGGACTATGGGTCCATAGCAGTAGCTAGATGGTTGTCTTCTCCCCATTGTGCTATCATTGTCGGATCTTGTGAGCTGCCTAACATGATCAAGATCATCTATCTGTAATTCTATATGTTGCGTTTGTTGGGATCCGATGAATAGAGAATACTTGTTATGTTGATTATCAAAGCTATGCTTATGTGTTGTTTATGATCTTGCATGCTCTCCGTTATTAGTAGATGCTCTGGCCAAGTTGATGCTAGTAACTCCAAGAGGGAGTATTTATGCTCGATAGTGGGTTCATGCCTCTGTGAATCTGGAGGAGTGACAAGAACCACTAAGGTTATGGATGTGCTGTTGCCACTAGGGATAAAACATTAGTGCTATGTTCAAGGATGTAGTCACTAGTTACATTACGCGCAGTACTTAATGCAATTGTCTGTTGTTAGCAACTTAATACCGGAGGGGGTTCGGATGATAACCTGAAGGTGGACTTTTTAGGCATAGATGCAGTTGGATGACTGTCTATGTACTTTGTCGTAATGCCCAATTAAATCTCACTATACTCATCATGATATGTATGTGCATGGTCATGCTCTCTTTATTTGTCAATTGCCCAACTGTAATTTGTTCACCCAACATGCTGTTCGTCTTATGGGAGAGACACCTCTAGTGAACTGTGGACCCCGGTCCAATTCTCTTTACTGAAATACAATCTCGCAATCGTTTCTACTGTTTTCTGCAAACAATCATCTTCCACACAATACGGTTAATCCTTTGTTACAGCAAGCCGGTGAGATTGACAACCTCACTGTTTCGTTGGGGCAAAGTACTTTGGTTGTGTTGTGCAGGTTCCACGTTGGCGCCGGAATCTCTGGTGTTGCGCCGCACTACATCCCGCCGCCATCAACCTTCAACGTGCTTCTTGGCTCCTCCTGGTTCGATAAACCTTGGTTTCTTTCTGAGGGAAAACTTGCTGCTGTGCGCATCATACCTTCCTCTTGGGGTTGCCCAACGAACGTGTGAAATACACGCCATCAGCCGGCTGCCTTGGGAGCCGGCTGGTTCAAAGTCCACGCTGGCCTGGCCGCAGCCGACTGCGCTGTGGCTAGGCCGGCTTCAACTTGCCATATCCGGCTTGGTTTGTTTCTCCCTGACATGGTCCGGGTTGGTGAGGTTTGCAGGAGAAGGAACTGGAAAGGTAGACCGGCTCCTAAAGTCCACGATGATCTCACCTTTCGTAAAGGGCGGGGCACTATAGAGCAACAGTGCCTCCGCCGGACAGGGCATCATGGCGCCGTACGGCTACAGGTCATGATGGAGACAGGGACACCTCCTCCCCATACCGCTGACTTCGGCAGGCGACAAGACAGGGCTTCCACGTCGAACGGCTCCTGACAACGGCGCCTCGGGAAGGAGCGGGAAGCCGGAGCCGGCCAGCCGGCCAGTAGGTCATAGGGACTTCTATGTAAAGTGCCAGCACCTATATAAGCTGCACTACCCCCTCTCGTGCAGGGGATCGATCACTTCTTACTCATTCTAGTCTTAGCGCTGCCCTGTGAGAGAGACCTTCGTCTACCTTAGCCTCCCAGGGCAAGCCGGATACAGCTCTAGGAGCACCATTGTACTGTGATATCATCATATACACTCATAGCAGGAGTAGAGGTGTTACCTCCACCGGAGGGCCTCGAACCTGGGTACGTCGCCGTGTCGCTCGTGCCCATACCCGCATCCGGATACCACCGTAAGATCATACTAGGAATCACTCTCTTTAGCCACCCTATGGCATATGCCGTGACGATACCACGACATTTGGCGCCCACCGTGGGGCCTTCAGCGTCTGCAGCCGGTGTCTTCATCCGGACGGGCCTCGCCATCACCACCGGCGAGCGAGTCGCTTCAGGCTTGATCTGGAGATTCGGCTCCCTCGACTGCGTCAGCGACAACGCTGGCTGCTTCGCCGACAGGCCCTTCCCTGCCGGCGGCAGCGTCATCTCCTTCAGCGGCCACGACGTCTACGTCGCAACCGTCGCACCGCCGCGCTACCCGCGGCAGGTGCTGCGCTGTGCAAGCCCTCCCCCAGGAGCCAGCGCCAGCAGCGCCCTCGCCAGCTCCTGCGTCGTGCAAGTCATGACAGTCGGCGAGGAGCAGCCCACCAAGTCCACGCGCGTTCGCGGCCCCAACCTCAAGCGCAACGTCGACCCCCACGCGTCCGGCTCGGGCCCAAAGCAGCCCGCGCCACCATCCCGGCTGGAAGAAGTTCGGGCCAAGCTGAGCTCCCCGCTCACTGCAGGCGGCGACCCCGCTGCCGTCGAGGCGGATCTGGAGGCGCATCGCCAACTCCTCCTCAAGCAAGCCGACGAGCTGGCCACTGCCAAGCGCCAGCTGGAGATCACACGGCGCGAGTACGACCGCGCCCATGGCTTCATGCCAGGCGGCAACAACCCTAGCCGAGCCGGCCTGATTCGCCGGAGGGGAGGCGGCCTAGGCACCGAAATCGACCGTGATGGCGCGGAAGCGCCGGCTCCGTCCACGGAGCTACCAGTCTACAACACCCCCGACAAGAACATGCTCGCAGCCGAAGCCGCTGCGGAAGAGCTGAGTCTCCTCGACGGAGAAGAGCTGCGCCGCCAGACGAAGCGGGTGGCTGAGCTGTGCCGTGCCGCAGCCGAACAGGCAAGGGACCCCAGGTATGCAAGCGCTCCCAGAGCTCCTCACGTTCGTGCTGCCGCAGGCAATAGCAAGGACTGTTGAAAATAATCTAAAACTACTATAGTAGATGTAGGTTTGGGTTAGTTTCCTAGTGTCTAATCTACGTGTGTTTGAGTCTGACTAGCACTAGCTAGTCCAGGATTAGTCTGTCCTTCCATGTAAGCTTAGACGTGTTGGGTCCTTGTACTAGCTAGAGTACTGGTCCATGTACGTCTAAGGTAGTAGTAGTTCGGTTAGGTTTAGTACTTGGTCAGTTTCCAAGTACGAGTTGGTTTAGGCGTGGAGTCTGTCTTCGTATCGTGTTGAGCTACTAGGTCGAGTCGGTCAGCTAGCTCTGGTTTGGTGCTATATATATGGGTGCGTACGGGTTGTAAAGTTGTACCGAGATATTGAGAAAATAAAGAAAAAGAACGGGCACGACACGTGCCCTTGGCGATAAATTTTGTGTTTGCGTGTGTTCGTCTAGTTTGATGTGATCGATCCGTGGGAGAATCCCAACAATTGGTATCAGAGCCAGGTTGAAGATTTGAAGCTACGCTTGCCCCGGGGAGGCGACCCTACTAGCGCCTCGGGGCGGGCGACTGTCGCTCGGCGGAGCGGCTGGGTGGAGACGGCGAGCAAGCTGTCGTCAGCATGGCAGCGGGCGATCGTCGTTCGGCGGAACGACAAGGAGGAGACGGCGGAGAGTTGTCGTCGCAAGGTGGTGGAGCTGCGGATGATCGTTGACGGGAGAGGTGGTGCCGAGGTGCGGTGCCGGGAGTCTCGTCAAGATCGTCTTCGGAGGAGTCGGATGAGTCAAAGAGTCAAGTGTGTGCACATCTACACGTGCGGTCGTCATCGTGTCAGTGAGTCGTCGTTGTGTCCAAGTGCTCGTCTCTGTGAGGATCCATTGCAGTTGAAGCGCGTCACGTTCGAGGAGTTGCCCGGGAGCAAGGATCGACGTGAGCGAAGACAAGGTGGTGAGGAGGCCATCTGCGTGTCTCGGCGAGGAGATCAAGCTTGGCGTGTAGTGGGACAGTGACCAGTTAAATTAGTAACGACGTGAAGACTGATGGTGCGTCCAGTCTTGCACGTTGCACGCGAAGATGCGACCGTGTGGGCTGGTAGTCCGGATCATGCGTTGGAGTTGAGTCGACAAGCCGCGAATCTGCAGGAAGTCAAGACCAGAAGAAGTACGAGGACATAACAAGTTTAGATTAGGGAGAGATTGTTGAAAATAATCTAAAACTACTATAGTAGATGTAGGTTTGGGTTAGTTTCCTAGTGTCTAATCTACGTGTGTTTGAGTCTGACTAGCACTAGCTAGTCCAGGATTAGTCTGTCCTTCCATGTAAGCTTAGACGTGTTGGGTCCTTGTACTAGCTAGAGTACTGGTCCATGTACGTCTAAGGTAGTAGTAGTTCGGTTAGGTTTAGTACTTGGTCAGTTTCCAAGTACGAGTTGGTTTAGGCGTGGAGTCTGTCTTCGTATCGTGTTGAGCTACTAGGTCGAGTCGGTCAGCTAGCTCTGGTTTGGTGCTATATATATGGGTGCGTACGGGTTGTAAAGTTGTACCGAGATATTGAGAAAATAAAGAAAAAGAACGGGCACGACACGTGCCCTTGGCGATAAATTTTGTGTTTGCGTGTGTTCGTCTAGTTTGATGTGATCGATCCGTGGGAGAATCCCAACAATTGGTATCAGAGCTCTGATACCAATTGTTGGCCCAGCCCCAATCGCCGCGTACTTCCGGCGTAGACGAAGAAGTGATTCCGGCGAGACGACGTCCTGCGCACGTACAACAAACAAGCAAACCAATCTCACGATTTATCAATCAGACTAGTATGCACGTAAGTCACGAAAACGATGTATAGCCACAGGCCCGTATCGAGCCTGATTTTATTGCTTCACGATGTGGTGGTTTACAAGTGCTGGTTACACGTATACTTATACACGGCTAACCTGACTCCTACTCGGTGGTGTACTCAGCGTCCAACACGGTACAAACCCAACACGACGCCGACCCGGTTCTAAATCCGGTTTAGACTCTCCTAGACGTATACGGAAACTACGACGCACACGACATCTTGCCGATGTCGAGAGTGATTAGTTCTAACAATTGTTGGCCCAGCCCCAATCGCCGCGTACTTCCGGCGTAGACGAAGAAGTGATTCCGGCGAGACGACGTCCTGCGCACGTACAACAAACAAGCAAACCAATCTCACGATTTATCAATCAGACTAGTATGCACGTAAGTCACGAAAACGATGTATAGCCACAGGCCCGTATCGAGCCTGATTTTATTGCTTCACGATGTGGTGGTTTACAAGTGCTGGTTACACGTATACTTATACACGGCTAACCTGACTCCTACTCGGTGGTGTACTCAGCGTCCAACACGGTACAAACCCAACACGACGCCGACCCGGTTCTAAATCCGGTTTAGACTCTCCTAGACGTATACGGAAACTACGACGCACACGACATCTTGCCGATGTCGAGAGTGATTAGTTCTAACAATCACCCCCCTAAGCACGATGTGCTCGTCTTCACAGCTTGGACGCCGATCCTTCGTCGCATCTCCAAGAACTTCAGTCGACCCAAAGACTTGGTCAGAATATCTGCAAGCTGATCATCGGTGCGAACATAGTTGACATCAATCTTGCTCTCCTCTACACACTCCCGTATGTAGTGATACCTGGTATCAATGTGCTTACTCCTATCATGGTGCACCGGATTCTTGCACAAAGAGATTGTAGACTTGTTGTCAACATTAAGCACCACCCTTTCCGCTTCCTCGTTCATGAGGTCACCGAGTAGCCTTCCTAGCCACACACCTTGACACGCCGCGGTTGCAGCTGCTATATACTCAGCTTCACAGGAAGATAATGCAACTACCTTTTGCTTCTGTGATAGCCAACTTACGATGCTATTTCCAAGGAAATATGCCACGCCCGAGGTACTCTTACGGTCGTCAACATCGCCTGCCATGTCGCTGTCACTATAGCCAAGTATCTTCACCTTCCCCTTCTCCTTCAAATAGACAATACCGTAGTCAGTTGTCCCTTTGATGTACCTGAGTATATGCTTCACCGCTGCCCAATGTTCTGTTGTGGGTGCTTCCATGTAGCGACTCACAATGCCAACGGAATAGGCCAAGTCTGGTCTTGTGTTCACGAGATATCTCAAACTTCCGACCACACTCCTATACTCCGTTGCATCAACCGCGGGTGCTTCGCTCTTCTTGCTTAGTTTAAGCCGAGGTTCCATTGGAACTTGAGTTGGATTGCAATCTTCCATGCCACAATTCTCGAGTATTCTCTTTGCATATGCCTCCTGGCATAGTGTGATCTCACCCAGCTTTTGTTGCACCTCGATCCCAAGATAGTAGGTCAACAAGCCTAGATCACTCATCTTGAATAACTCCTTCATCTGTAGCTTGAACTTAGCAATCTCCTCCTCATCCGCTCCGGTTATCAATAGGTCGTCGACATAGATGCCAACTAGTAGACGATCCCTTCCTTGACCTCGCTTATACATAGCATGCTCCAGTGGGCTCTTCTCGAATCCGAGAAAGATCAATGTACGATCAAGCTTGATGTTCCACGCCCGAGGGGCCTGCCGTAGCCCGTACAACGCCTTGTGTAGCTTCAATACCTTGTGTTCCTCTCCTCGCTTGACGAATCCCGGTGGTTGCTTCACATAGACTTCTTCTTCCAACTCCCCATTCAAAAACGCGGATTTCACATCCATGTGATGCAATTTCCAAGATTCTTGAGCTGCGAGAGCGATAATTAATCTCACCGATTCCATCCTTGCAACGGGAGCGAACACTTCTTCGAAATCCACACCTTGCTCTTGCACGTAGCCCTTGGCCACTAGCCTTGCTTTGTGTTTCACCAAATTCCCTTCGGCATCCTTCTTGATCTTGTACACCCACTTGAGCCCTATGGCTTTTTGGCCGTTGGGTAGATCGACAAGCTTCCATGTATTGTTGTCACGGATCGACACCAACTCCTCATCCATAGCACGACGCCAACACTCCTCCGTGTTTGCGTCCTCGAACTTCGTCGGCTCCTCGGTGAGTAAACACCGACCTTGTCCTCTCCCTCGCGCACGCGTTGTGCCAAAGGTCTCCGGCGGATAGAATTCCAGTACGCTTCGCAATTTTTCCGGAGTAGGCGGCCGTCTCCGTTCCATTGCAGTAGAAGGAGACGCCGGATCTGACGAACTTGTTTCAGCGTTTGCTGATTTTCCAGAAGCTGACAACGCAGTGCCGTTTGGAGACGTAAACTCGCTCGTGTCCGTTACCAGGACGTGGGCACCCTATGCTAGAAGGCGACAACTATGGAGTGTGGGCTGCAAAGATGAAGGTTTTCATGCGTGCACAAGGAGTTTGGACGGCAATCGAAGGCAACCCAAAAATCGACGGGTCCAGCGGCACCACAACTCACCGTATACGCGCAACGCAACTTCTCGTATACGACTTCGCCGGAACTTCAACCACGACAGAAACGCAAGGACGCGATTTCCTTTATCCGTCGTGAGCTTACGCGACCAGACAACACGCAACGAACGCAGCAACAAAATTGATCGCCAGAGGCACGTGTCGTGCCTCGTTAATTCTCTTTATTGCTTTTCGTTTTTCTGGTGATTTACAACAGGCTCGCTACCCTGCTTATATAGCACACAAGGGTCTCACGATCTGCTCGACTACTACACGGGTACGTATTACCTAACTAGGAAATCTAAACCGACTCAACCTAAACCTTCCTATTCTACTAGTATTAGGACATGATTGATGCAACTAGTACAAGCAGGACACGGACAAACTATGGCATGCTAGCCGACCACTTTGGAAACTGTAAAAACAAACCGACTAATACTTTGGATTACCTAACAATCACCCCCTAATCCAACAAGACTTTTGTTGAGACACATAGACGACTCCGACACTAAGAGACTAAGAGAAAAAAATAAAGACAAGACTTTTTAACTTTGTGATCACCGCTCCATCATCACAGCATCATCGGCCCATCGTCATCATCGTGCGCAGCTAGGTGAAGTATCCCGTGCTCCTTACGTTCCTTTCGTGGATTAGAACACTCGCGAGAGAAGTGCCCCAACTCCTGACAGTTATAGCAACGGACTTTTGATATGTCAAATTTTAAGCTCACGACGGATAAAGGAAATCGCGTCCTTGCGTTTCTGTCGTGGTTGAAGTTCCGGCGAAGTCGTATACGAGAAGTTGCGTTGCGCGTATACGGTGAGTTGTGGTGCCGCTGGACCCGTCGATTTTTGGGTTGCCTTCGATTGCCGTCCAAACTCCTTGTGCACGCATGAAAACCTTCATCTTTGCAGCCCACACTCCATAGTTGTCGCCTTCTAGCATAGGGTACCGGATGGTCACACCACCATCTCTTGCCTTTGACATGATCCTCTTTTTCGATTTTCCTTCGTCCGTGACGCAACTTGATGGCGAAGAAGAATCTTCAAACTCCACCGTGACGCAACTTGACGGCGAAGCCTCACACCTTAGCTCTGATACCAATTGTTAGCTTTGCCTAGGATCGAACGCACGATCTTGCGGCAAATCGACGGGTCCAGCGGCACCACAACTCACCGTATACGCGCAACGCAACTTCTCGTATACGACTTCGCCGGAACTTCAACCACGACAGAAACGCAAGGACGCGATTTCCTTTATCCGTCGTGAGCTTACGCGACCAGACAACACGCAACGAACGCAGCAACAAAGTGAGTTGTGGTATACGAGAAGTTGCGTTGCGCGTATACGGTGAGTTGTGGTGCCGCTGGACCCGTCGATTTGCCGCAAGATCGTGCGTTCGATCCTAGGCAAAGCTAACAATTGGTATCAGAGCTAAGGTGTGAGGCTTCGCCGTCAAGTTGCGTCACGGTGGAGTTTGAAGATTCTTCTTCGCCATCAAGTTGCGTCACGGACGAAGGAAAATCGAAAAAGAGGATCATGTCAAAGGCAAGAGATGGTGGTGTGACCATCCGGTACCCTATGCTAGAAGGCGACAACTATGGAGTGTGGGCTGCAAAGATGAAGGTTTTCATGCGTGCACAAGGAGTTTGGACGGCAATCGAAGGCAACCCAAAGATCGACGACACAAAGGATGAAGAAGCTTTCGCCGCCATAGCCCAAGCTGTACCTGATGCTGTTTTCATGACCATATCTCAGAAGGACACGGCAAAGGAAGCTTGGGATACTATCAAGGAGATGCATGCCGGTGATAACCGCGTCAAGAAGGCCCGTGTTCAAGCTCTTAGGAGGGAGTTTGATTGGATGAGTATGAATGAATCAGAAGGGGTTGGTGAGTTTGCGTTAAAGCTAACCTCCATGGTTAATGAGATGAGAGCTCTCGGATCAAAGATACAGGACATCACAGTTGTGGAAAAATTGCTACGGGCGGTCCCCGACAAGTTTCTACCTATCGTTGGCACTATTGAGCAGTGGGGCGATGTGGAGACAATGTCGGCGATGGAGGTGATCGGACGTTTGAAGACTTATGAGTTGACATTGAAGGGACGTGAGCGCGACAAGGAAGAAGAGCAACTTATGTTCTCGCGTGCGAAAGGCAAAGATAAGCAAAAGTACAATAAATTTGACATATCAAAAGTCCGTTGCTATAACTGTCAGGAGTTGGGGCACTTCTCTCGCGAGTGTTCTAATCCACGAAAGGAACGTAAGGAGCACGGGATACTTCACCTAGCTGCGCACGATGATGACGATGGGCCGATGATGCTGTGATGATGGAGCGGTGATCACAAAGTTAAAAAGTCTTGTCTTTATTTTTTTCTCTTAGTCTCTTAGTGTCGGAGTCGTCTATGTGTCTCAACAAAAGTCTTGTTGGATTAGGGGGTGATTGTTAGGTAATCCAAAGTATTAGTCGGTTTGTTTTTACAGTTTCCAAAGTGGTCGGCTAGCATGCCATAGTTTGTCCGTGTCCTGCTTGTACTAGTTGCATCAATCATGTCCTAATACTAGTAGAATAGGAAGGTTTAGGTTGAGTCGGTTTAGATTTCCTAGTTAGGTAATACGTACCCGTGTAGTAGTCGAGCAGATCGTGAGACCCTTGTGTGCTATATAAGCAGGGTAGCGAGCCTGTTGTAAATCACCAGAAAAACGAAAAGCAATAAAGAGAATTAACGAGGCACGACACGTGCCTCTGGCGATCAATTTTGTTGCTGCGTTCGTTGCGTGTTGTCTGGTCGCGTAAGCTCACGACGGATAAAGGAAATCGCGTCCTTGCGTTTCTGTCGTGGTTGAAGTTCCGGCGAAGTCGTATACGAGAAGTTGCGTTGCGCGTATACGGTGAGTTGTGGTGCCGCTGGACCCGTCGATTTGCCGCAAGATCGTGCGTTCGATCCTAGGCAAAGCTAACAAGGACGGCCCCAGGGACACGGCCGAGTCCTCCTCGCCAGTGCCAAGCCGGCGCCGAGACTCCCGCGCCACCCACGCAGGCTCAAGCCGGACATGCCGGCTGGACAGCGGCCATAGCGTCCGCAGCTGGCCTCCACCAAGCCGAAACCAGGAGCAAGACTCCGAGCAAGCGGCGCTGATACGTCCAATTTGCATCAGTATTTTATATCATAATTTTCTGTTAATCATTGATATATTTCATGTTTGGACACAATACTTATGTTATTTCATCTATTTTGCATGTTTCATCATTATTGGAGGATCAAGCACCGGAGCCAGGATTCTGCTGGAAAAAGCACCGTCAGAACGCAATATTTCGGAAGATCAACTGTGGAAGGAAATTATACCAAAAATCCTATTTTCCCAGATGACGAAGGAAGCCAGAAGGGGGAGCCAGCTGGACCCAAGGTGGGCCCAGACCATAGGGCGGCGCGGCCCATGGCCTGGCCGCGCCACCTGGTGGTGAGGGGGCCCCACAGCCCCTTTCGCCTCCTATTCTTCGCGAAATCCTTCGTCCCGAAGACCTAAGCCACAGAGGGTACCTCACGAAGAGTTACAGCCGCCTCTGCGGGGCGGAGAACACCAGAGAGAAAAGAGCTCTCCGGCGGCTGAGATCCGCCGGGGAAATTCCCTCCGGGAGGGGGAAATCGACGCCATCGTCACCGTCATCGAGCTGGACATCATCTCCATCACCATCATCATCATCTCCACCATCATCACCGCCGTCTCCACCGCTGGACATCGTCACCGCCGTAGCAATTTGGGTTTGATCTTGATTGTTTGATAGGGCAAACTCTCCCGGTATCGATTTCTACTTGTTGTTGATGCTATTGAGTGAAACCATTGAATCAAGGTTTATGTTCAGATTGTTATTCATCATCATATCACCTCTGGTCATGTTCCATATGATGTCTCGTGAGTAGTTCGTTTAGTTCTTGAGGACATGGGTGAAGTCTAAATGTTAGTAGTGAAACATGGTTGAGTAATATTCAATGTTATGATATTTAAGTTGTGGTGTTATTCTTCTAGTGGTGTCATGTGAACGTCGACTACATGACACTTCACCTTTATGGGCCTAGGGGAATGCATCTTGTACTCGTTTGCCAATTGCGGGGTTGCCGGAGTGACAGAAACCTAAACCCCCGTTGGTATATCGATGCAGGAGGGATAGCAGGATCTCAGAGTTTAAGGCTGTGGTTAGATTTATTCTTAATTACTTTCTTGTAGTTGCGGATGCTTGCAAGGGGTATAATCACAAGTATGTATTAGTCCTAGGAAGGGCGGTACATTAGCATAGGTTCACCCACACAACACTTATCATAACAATGAAGATTATTTAGCCGTATGTAGCGAAAGCACTAGACTAAAATCCCGTGTGTCCTCGAGAACGTTTGGTCATTATAAGTAAACAAACCGGCTTGTCCTTTGTGCTAAAAAGGATTGGGCCACTCGCTGCAATTGTTACTCTCGCACTTTACTTACTCGTACTTTATTCATCTGTTACATCAAAAACCCCCTGAATACTTGTCTGTGAGCATTTACAGTGAATCCTTCATCGAAACTGCTTGTCAACACCTTCTGCTCCTCGTTGGGATCGATATTCTTACTTATCGAAGATACTACGATACACCCCCTATACTTGTGGGTCATCAAGACTATTTTCTGGCGCCGTTGCCAGGGAGTGAAGCGCTATTGGTAAGTGGAATTGGTAAGGGAAATATCTACTGTTTGTGCTGATTTTATTTCTGCCTGCTGCCATAATTCATTATGGAGAGATCTCCTCTTGAATGCTTGTTTGGGAAATCTGCTACTACTGCAAAGGTAGTGGATGAGGCGCCAGGTAAAGAAGAGATACCATACAAAATACCTATGAAGATTATTGAACGCGTAGTGGGTAACCGTTATACAGGGGATGGAACTGTCCACCCTGGAGATCATTTACTGTTCTTACATGAATTATGCGGTTTATTCAAGTGTGCAGGTATTGCTATGGATGAAGTGAGGAAGAAATTATTCTCTATATCGCTGTCTGGTAAAGCGGCGCATTGGTATAAATTACTGGATAATGGGGATTCTCTTGAATGGAATGATATTGTGCCCCGGTTTTATTCTAAGTTCTATCCTCCAAGTGAAATTCACAAGGATCGGAACCGTATATATAATTTTTGGCCTCATGATGGAGAGAGTATTGCCCAAGCGTGGGGGAGATTGAAGTCTTTAATGCTCAAATGCCCCATTCATGAGCTTCCTGGTAATGTTATTATTGATAATTTCTATGCAAGACTTTCTTTTGAAGACAAGACCTTGCTGGATACTTCTTGTTCTGGATCATTCACGCGCAATAAGGAAGAGTTTAAAAGGGACCTTCTTAATCGGATCCAGGAAAATACTGAAGGATGGGAGATCAACAAAGATAGAGAATCAGGTATAAATTATGATTACAAATGCATTGAAGCTTTTATGGATACTGATAAATTTCGTAATATGAGTGCTACTTATGGTCTTGATTCTCAAGTTGCTGCAAATCTTTATAAAGCTTTTGCCTCTCATTATGAATTGCCTAAGAAGAATTTTGATAAGTATCATGAACCGTATAAAGATAAAATAGATTCATCTATTAATAAATGCGTTGTAGTTGAAATTGTTGATCATGTTATTCCTGAAGCTTATATTGAAAAAACTCCTTTCCCTGCTAAAATGAAGGAGTACTCTGTTATAAATAGTGCGGTTCATAAAAGTGAAAAGAAACCTATAGAACCTGAAGAACAAATAAAAGTTGTACCTGCTGTTGCAATAGTTAAAGATCTTGTGACTGAAAATTTGGAGGATGGTCATATTATTTTCTGTGAAGATGCTTCTAATATTGTTTCACATCCTAATAAACCCAAACAAGCTAGTGTTCCTATGCTATCTGTTAGAATTGGTGATCATTGCTATTATGGTTTATGTGATATTGGTGCAAGTATTAGTGCTATTCCTTATGAGCTTTATACGGAGATTATGCACAAAATTGGTTCTTGTGAACTTGAAGATATTGATGTGGTTATTCAGCTGGCTAATAGAGAAACTATTTCTCCAATTGGTATTGTTCGAGATGTGGAAGTTCTATGTGGTAAGATTAAATATCCTGCTGACTTTTTGGTACTTGGTTCTACTGCTAGTGATTATTGTCCTATTATTTTTGGTAGACCTTTTCTAAATACTTGTGGACCTATTATAGATTGCAAGAAAGAGAAAATTTTGACTAAATTTGCTGGTGAATCATATGAGTTTAACTTCTCTAAATTTACCAAACCTCCTTATAAAGCTGATTTGCCTAGTAATGATTTTAAAATGGAACAGTGTGCATCTATTGTTCTTGTTCCTAATAATCCTTTGCAGCAACATTTGGAGAATAGCGAGAGTGAAGTTTTCAGGAAAGAAAGAGATGAGCTTGAGGAAATTTTTCTTCGCCAACCTATTCTTAAGCATGATTTACCGGTGGAAGATATGGGTACAACACCGCCACCAAAGGAAGATCCTGTCTTTGATTTAAAACCTCTGCCTGATAATCTTAAATATGCTCATATTGATGATAAGAAAATATATCCTGTTATTATTAGTTCTAAACTTACAGAGTTTGAAGAAGAAAGGCTATTGGAAATATTGAAGAAACACCGAGGTGCTATTGGCTACACTCTTGATGACTTGAAGGGGATTTCTCCCTCTATTTGCCAACACGCCATTAATATGGAAGATGATGCGAAGCCTGTTGTTGAACCTCAGCGTCGTCTAATTCCTAAGATGAAGGATGTGGTAAGAAATGAGGTATTAAGACTTCTTGAAGCTGGTATTATATATCCTATTGCTGATAGTAGATGGGTTAGTCCTGTGCTTTGTGTTCCTAAGAAAGGAGGAATGACTGTTGTGCCTAATGATAATGATGAGCTCATACCTCAAAGAGTAGTTGTAGGTTATAGAATGTGCATTGATTATCAAAAAGTTAATAAGGTAACTAAAAAAGATCATTACCCTTTGCCTTTTATTGATCAAATGTTAGAAAGGTTATCTAAAAATACTCGTTTTTGTTTTCTTGATGGTTATTCTGGATTTTCACAAATTGCTGTTAAAACTAAGGATCAAGAGAAAACCACTTTCACTTGTCCCTATGGAACTTATGCTTATAGACGTATGCCTTTTGGTTTATGTAATGCTCCTGCTACTTTTCAAAGATGCATGTCTGCTATTTTTCATGGTTTTTGCGAGAGTATTGTAGAGGTATTCATGGATGATTTTTCTGTCTATGGGAATTCTTTTGATAATTGCTTGCGGAACCTTGATAAAGTTTTGCAGAGATGTGAAGAAACTAACCTTGTTCTTAATTGGGAGAAACGCCACTTTATGGTTAATGAAGGAATTGTATTGGGACATAAAATTTCTGAGAGAGGTATTGAAGTTGATAGAGCTAAAGTTGAAGCAATTGAGAAGATGCCCTATCCTAGGGATGTTAAAGGTATTCGTAGTGTTCTTGGTCATGCTGGGTTTTATAGGAGGTTCATTAAAGATTTCTCCAAGATTTCAAAGCCTCTTACTAATCTTCTTCAAAAAGACGTACCTTTTGTTTTTGATGATGATTGTAAGGAAGCTTTTGAAACTCTAAAGAAAGCCTTAACAACTGCTCCTATAGTTGAACCTCCTGATTGGAACTTACCATTTGAAATTATGTGTGATGCTAGTGATTTTGCTGTAGGCGCTGTTCTTGGACAGCGAGTAAACAAAAAATTGAATGTTATTCATTATGCTAGTAAAACTCTTGATGCTGCTCAAAGAAATTATGCTACTACTGAAAAGGAATTGTTAGCTGTAGTCTTTGCTTGTGATAAGTTTAGGTCTTATATTGTTGATTCAAAAGTTACTATACATACTGATCATGCTGCAATCAGATACCTTATGCAAAAGAAAGATGCTAAGCCAAGGCTTATTAGATGGGTACTTCTGTTGCAAGAATTTGATTTACATATTGTAGATAGGAAAGGTGCTGATAATCCTGTTGCTGATAATTTGTCTAGATTGGAAAATATTGCTTATGATCCTGTTCCTGTTAACGATAGTTTTCCAAATGAACAATTGGCTGCAATAAAGGTGAGTTCGCGAGACAGTCCTTGGTATGCTGATTATGCTAACTTTATTGTTTCCAAGTACTTGCCTCCAACCTTTTCAGCTCAGCAAAGGAGGAAATTCTTTTATGACTTGAGGCATTATTTCTGGGATGACCCACACTTATATAAAGAAGGAGTGGATGGTATTCTGCGAAGATGTGTTCCCGAATATGAACAACAGGAGATATTGAGTAAATGTCATGGTAGTGCTTATGGAGGACATCACGCCGGAGAAAGAACCGCTCAAAAGGTTCTACAATCAGGTTTTTATTGGCCAACTCTCTTCAAAGATGCAAGGAAGTTTATTTTATCTTGTGATGAATGCCAAAGGGTTGGTAATATCTCCAGACGCAATGAAATGCCGATGAATTATACTCTTGTTATTGAACCGTTCAATTGTTGGGGATTTGACTTCATGGGACCTTTTCCCTCTTCAGAAGGTAACACTCATATACTTGTTGCTGTTGATTATGTTACTAAATGGGTGGAAGCCATACCTACAAAAAGTGCTGATGGTGAGACCTCTTTAAGAATGCTTCTAGATATTATTTTTCCTAGATTTGGAGTTCCTAGATATATTATAACTGATGGAGGTTCTCATTTTATTCATGGTGGTTTCAGAAAAACTCTTGCTAGATATGGTATTAATCATAGAATTGCTTCCGCTTATCATCCTCAAACTAGTGGGCAAGTAGAATTATCAAATAGAGAGATTAAATCTATCTTGCAAAAGACTGTTAATAAAACTAGAAAGAATTGGGCTAGTAAATTGAAGGATGCACTATGGGCCTATAGAACTGCTTATAAAAATCCCATGGGAATGTCACCTTATAAAATGGTTTATGGGAAAGCTTGTCATTTACCTTTAGAACTAGAGCACAAAGCTTATTGGGCTGTTAGAGAACTAAATAAAGATCCTAAACTTGCCGGTAATAAGAGGTTGTTGCAATTGAGTTCTCTAGATGAATGGAGAAGTGAAGCTTACGAAAATGCTAAACTCTTTAAAGAAAAAGTTAAAAAAATGGCATGATAGAAGGATTATTAAAAGAGAATTTAATATTGGGGATAAAGTCCTATTGTATCGGTCTCGTCTCAGATTCTTTGCAGGGAAATTACTCTCGAAATGGGAAGGACCATATGTTGTCGAGGAGGTGTATCGTTCAGGAGCAATTAAAATTATCTCTCTCCAAGGCAATGCCACACAAGTGGTGAATGGACAAAGACTCAAGCATTATATCTCAGGTGATTCTTATAATGTTGATGTTGATATTATTCGAGTGGAAACACCGGAGGCTTTCATCAAAGGACAAATTGACAGTTCGCCAGAACTCGACTTTGAATAGGTAACAGTACTGGTAATAAAAAGTTCGCAATTTACTTTCTGAACAATACTTTTGCTGTTTTTGGAAAATATGAAAAATTACGAGATCGAAACGGAGTGGAAAAGACGCACGAGGGCGTGCCACCATAGGCCGGCGCGGCCTGGCCCTGGCCCGCGCCGCCCTATGAGCTGGCCGCCTCGTCGCCCCTTTCCGACTCTGGTTCGATCTGGTACTTTCCTTTTGTCGTGAACATTTTTGCTATATAATCCCCCGGACCCCTGGAGGTCCGTATATCGCTTTCTCGACGTGTTTTTGTTTCGAGCTGTTTCTGCCAGGATCTGTTTTCGGTCTAGAAGCACCATGGTCTCCAAGAACAAGGGCAAGGAGCTTCCGGATGAAGATAATCAAGATCTTGAGTGGAAAGAGGAGAACAAGGGCGTCAAGGAAGAAGATGAAAAAGAGGTGGAGGAAGACTCGCGTGCACACCAGCGTGCTACCGTCGCAAGCGTCAAGGTGGTGGACAACCCCTTCAGTGCAAACAAGAGCGCAAGAATTCGCACCGGAGGAGGGGTTCCACGCCATTACCTAGCTCCGAAGACATCTTTATCAGGCACTCACCATCCCTTCCGCAATCTAATTTTCAATAATCAAATTGAAAAGACTCCCAGGGCAGCATTGCCTAGCAATTGGGATATAGATCGTTCTAACACTGCAGGAAGGACGAAGCCTGAGGGTGAAGAGTGGGGAAATAACTCCAAGAGTTGGGACTCGCCATCGGACATACTTCTTAACCGCGTCGAGCACAATTCGGAGATGATTCGCAACCTCACGTACAAGATTGATGAGCTTTAGGAGCTTGTTGAGAAGCTCGTCAGGAATTCATCACCACCATCGCCGAAGGAGTAATTCATCATCGGTATTGGCATCCCCTTGGTTTGTTCCAAGCTTGGGGGAGTGCCGCGGTATCACATCATCACTATCTTTTACTTTTTACTATCAAGTAGTGTCATATCATGAGTAGGGAAGTTATCATATAAGATGGGTTGCAGTTTGGAAGTATCTCTCCTTTAGTTGGTTGTCTATGTATCCCTTGGTGTGAGTTATCGTTATGGAATATTAATGAGAAGTCTTATCATTTACATTTTGCACATCTTATTTTAGTTTGCAATCTCTATTATATGATTTACCTTGTTTTTAGTATTGGTATCACTTTGGGAGCATTGAATAAATCTATTTGGTTTTGGCAAACTTAGCATTGGTCAATAGCAACAACACTTTGAGGTTTAAGTAGAAAAAAGAAATACATGTAGTTGTTTCATTGTCTTTCTTTCTTGTTAGCTCATAGCTTGTTATTCTGCAGTTAAAATTGTTTGTGCTTACAAGGAAGATGCATGATTGTTTCTATCACATGTATATTTGTTTGTTTCCCTCGACTCTTATGCTTGCTAATTAACGTTGCTAGCCAAAGACCTGTACTGAGAGGGAATACTTCTCGTGCATCCAAACCTTAACCCAAACCTATGTCATTTGTGTCCACCATATCTACCTACTACATGGTATTTTCTGCCATTCCAAGTAAATACTTCATGTGCTACCTTTAAATAATTCAAAATATACTATCTCTTATTTGTCTCAATGTTTTATAGCTCATGAGGAAGTATGTGGTGTTTTATCTTTCAATCTTGTTGGGAAACTTTCACCAATGGACTAGTGGCTTCATCCGCTTATCCAATAATTTTGCAAAAAGAGCTGGCAATGGGATTCCCAGTCCCGAATTAATCAACTTAAATAGACACTCCTCCATGGTATGTGATTGTTGGCAGGCACCCGAAGGATTCGGTTAGCCATGGCTTGTGTAAGCAAAGGTTGGGGGGAGTGTCATCATAATAAAACTAAAATAAAAAGGCACTCCTTCATGGTATGAGATTGTTGGAAGGCACCCGAGGATTCGGTTAGCCATGGTTTGTGAAAGAAAGGTTGGAAGGAGTGCCACACAAAATGAAAATAAAATGGGAGCCGCTCTTTGAAGGTTGTCTGGCAAGGGGGTTAGAGTGCCCGCTACCAGTCGTTGACAACAACAAACACCTCTCAAAATATTACTTTTATTCTCTTTATATGATTTCAAAACTGAAAAAGCTCTAGCACATGATTTAATCACTGCTTCCCTCTGCGAAGGGCCTGTCTTTTACTTTATGTTGAGTCAGTAAACCTATTTCCCTGCATCCCAAGCAAGCATTTGAGTAGTTGTGATCAAACCATTATATTGTGATTTGCTTCATCATGTCCTTATTTCTTCTTTTATTAGTACAAGTTTTATCTGAATGAATATAGCTTTGCAAGTTATCAATGATTATGAGGAGTTTATTATGATTGAGTATGCAAGTTGTGCAATATAAACTTTAACATGAGAGCATTGCTCGATAGATAAGTATAACCTGTTAATTGTTCTCTGACCAAGAACGAAGTTTGCCATCACCAACTATGATTTCTTATGTACCTTTATTTGTGATTACCTTATACTTGTTTCAAGTTGAGTTATATGAGGAAGTTGTTTACTAGAATGTCTTGTGTGAATGAATATGATGCTTCTTGTCAGTATTTTATTTATCGACTCTTCACTCCATAAACATGTGGTCCTGTTTTATCGAGTTCGGTTCGCTTGGGGACAAGCGAAGTCTAAGCTTGGGGGGAGTTGATACGTCCAATTTGCATCACTATTTTATATCATAATTTGCTGTTAATCATTGATATATTTCATGTTTGGACACAATACTTATGTTATTTCATCTATTTTGCATGTTTCATCATTATTGGAGGATCAAGCACCGGAGCCAGGATTCTGCTGGAAAAAGCACCGTCAGAACGCAATATTTCGGAAGATCAACTGTGGAAGGAAATTATACCAAAAATCCTATTTTCCCAGATGACGAAGGAAGCCAGAAGGCGGAGCCAGCTGGACCCAAGGTGGGCCCAGACCATAGGGCGGCGCGGCCCATGGCCTGGCCGCGCCACCTGGTGGTGAGGGGGCCCCACAGCCCCTTTCGCCTCCTTTTCTTCGCGAAATCCTTCGTCCCGAAGACCTAAGCCACAGAGGGTACCTCACGAAGAGTTACAGCCGCCTCTCCGGGGCGGAGAACACCAGAGAGAAAAGAGCTCTCCGGCGGCTGAGATCCGCCGGGGAAATTCTCTCCGGGAGGGGGAAATCGACGCCATCGTCACCATCATCGAGCTGGACATCATCTCCATCACCATCATCATCATCTCCACCATCATCACCGCCGTCTCCACCGTTGGACATCGTCACCGCCGTAGCAATTTGGGTTTGATCTTGATTGTTTGATAGGGGAAACTCTCTCGGTATCGATTTCTACTTGTTGTTGATGCTATTGAGTGAAACCATTGAATCAAGGTTTATGTTCAGATTGTTATTCATCATCATATCACCTCTGATCATGTTCCATATGATGTCTCGTGAGTAGTTCGTTTAGTTCTTGAGGACATGGGTGAAGTCTAAATGTTAGTAGTGAAACATGGTTGAGTAATATTCAATGTTATGATATTTAAGTTGTGGTGTTATTCTTCTAATGGTGTCATGTGAACGTCGACTACATGACACGTCACCTTTATGGGCCTAGGGGAATGCATCTTGTACTCGTTTGCCAATTGCGGGGTTGCCGGAGTGACAGAAACCTAAACCCCCATTGGTATATCGATGCAGGAGGGATAGCAGGATCTCAGAGTTTAAGGCTGTGGTTAGATTTATTCTTAATTACTTTCTTGTAGTTGCGGATGCTTGCAAGGGGTATAATCACAAGTATGTATTAGTCCTAGGAAGGGCGGTACATTAGCATAGGTTCACCCACACAACACTTATCATAACAATGAAGATTATTTAGCCGTATGTAGCGAAAGCACTAGACTAAAATCCCGTGTGTCCTCGAGAACGTTTGGTCATTATAAGTAAACAAACCGGCTTGTCCTTTGTGCTAAAAAGGATTGGGCCACTCGCTGCAATTGTTACTCTCGCACTTTACTTACTCGTACTTTATTCATCTGTTACATCAAAACCCCCCTGAATACTTGTCTGTGAGCATTTACAGTGAATCCTTCATCGAAACTGCTTGTCAACACCTTCTGCTCCTCGTTGGGATCGACATTCTTACTTATCGAAGATACTACGATACACCCCCTATACTTGTGGGTCATCAGGCGCCAAGGCGCCAACACCGTCCGGATCCAGAAGCAAGCGGCGCTCGCCAGCCGGCACGCTCCCAGCTGGGCCCGCGCATTGAGCCGGCTGATGCAAGAGACCGCCTTGACCGGCTGGTCGACTCCCGCATCGCGGAAGAAGAGGGGACAGCCGGCCCAAAGTGCTTCGGGCCCTGCATCGCCAACGAGCCTATGATCGACGGCTTCCAGCTCCCGCGTGACACCCCCAAGTACGACGGCACCGCCAAGCCGGAGGACTGGCCGCTGCCTGATGGACTACTCCACCGCAGTCGGCATCGCCAGGGGCAACAAGCGATGGGCGGTTGATACGTCTCCGACGTATCGATAATTTCTTATGTTCCATGCCACATTATTGATGATATCTACATGTTTTATGCATACTTTATGTCATATTTATGCGTTTTCCGGAACTAACCTATTGACGAGATGCCGAAGGGCCGATTCTTTGTTTCTGCTGTTTTTGGTTTCAGAAATCCTAGTAAGGAAATATTCTCGGAATCGGACGAAATCAACGCCCAGCATCTTAGAATCCCCGGGAGCTTCCAGAACACCTGAGAGTCGCCAGAGAGGACCCACAGGGGGCCCACACATGGGGCTGGCGCGGCCCAGGTCCTGGCCGCGCCGCCCTAGTGTCTGGTGGCCCCATACCCCTTCTGACGCCGCCTCTTCGCCTATAAGAAGCCCCTCGACCTAAAACATCGATACCGAGAGCCACGATACGGAAAACCTTCCAGAGACGCCGCCGCCGCCAAGCCCATCTCGGGGGATTCAGGAGATCGCCTCCGGCACCCTGCCGGAGAGGGGATTCATCTCCCGGAGGACTCTTCATCGCCATGGTCGCCTCCGGAGTGATGAGTGAGTAGTTCACCCCTGGACTATGGGTCCATAGCAGTAGCTAGATGGTTGTCTTCTCCTTATGTGCTTCATTGTCGGATCTTGTGAGCTGCCTAACATGATCAAGATCATCTATCTGTAATGCTATATGTTGTGTTTGTTGGGATCCGATGGATAGAGAATACTATGTTATGTTGATTATGAATCTATGTGTTGTTTATGATCTTGCATGCTCTCCGTTATTAGTAGAGGCTCTGGCCAAGTTTTTACTCTTAACTCCAAGAGGGAGTATTTATGCTCGATAGTGGGTTCATGTCTCCGTGAATCTGGGGGAGTGACAGAAACCTCTAAGGTTATGGATGTGCTGTTGCCACTAGGGATAAAACATTGATGCTATGTCTGAGGATGTAGTTATTGATTACATTACGCACCATACTTAATGCAATTGTCTGTTGTTTGCAACTTAATACTGGAAGGGGTTCGGATGATAACCTGAAGGTGGACTTTTTAGGAATAGATGCATGCTGGATAGCGGTCTATGTACTTTTTCATAATGCCCAATTAAATCTCACAATACTCATCATATCATGTATGTGCATGGTCATGCCCTCTCTATTTGTCAATTGCCCAACTGTAATTTGTTCACCCACCATGCTATTTATCTTATGGGAGAGACACCACTAGTGAACTGTGGACCCCGGTCCATTCTTTTACATCGAATACAATCTACTGCAATACTTGTTCTACTGTTTTCTGCAAACAATCATCATCCACACTATACATCTAATCCTTTGTTACAGCAAGCCGGTGAGATTGACAACCTCACTGTTTCGTTGGGGCAAAGTACTTTGGTTGTGTTGTGCAGGTTCCACGTTGGTGCCAGAATCCCTGGTGTTGCGCCGCACTACATCTCGCCGCCATCAACCTTCAACGTGCTTCTTGGCCCCTACTGGTTCGATAAACCTTGGTTTCTTACTGAGGGAAAACTTGCCGCTGTACGCATCACACCTTCCTCTTGGGGTTCCCAACGGACGCGTGCTGTACGCGTATCAAGCAGACTTTTCTGGCGCCGTTGCCGGGGAGGAAAGGTAAAAGGAACTCATACTCCGGTTCCAGTTAACAGTACTTTTCTGGCGCCATTGTGTTTGTGCTCGAAGCTATTTCCTTTAGATCCTGCAATTGCATCTTTTTGTTTCTTGTTTACACTAGTAAGGCATAATGGACAACAATGAGCTTCTTACTCTATTTCCTGATTTAAGACATGGATGGTTTGATCCGAAAATTAAAAAACCCATGGAACATATTAGTATGAACACTTTGAACACCATTGTTGCTAATGCTATGGAAAATTCTAAGCTTGGGGAAGCTGGTTTTGATGAGCATGATCTTTTTAGTCCCCCAAGCATTAAGGAGAAAATTTACTTTGATGATACTTTACCTCCTATTTATGATGATTATAATGATACTGGTCTTTTGGTGCCGCCTGTTATGGAGGATAAATTTGATTATGATTACAATATGCCTCCTATATATAATGATAGCTACTTTGTTGAATTTGCTCCCACTACAACTAATAAAATTGATTATGTGGAGAGTAATAATTTTATGCATGAGACTCATGATAAGAATGCTTTATGTGATAGTTATATTGTTGAGTTTGCTCATGATGCTACTGAAAGTTATTATGAGAGAGGAAAATATGGTTGTAGAAATATTCATGTTACTAAAATGTCTCTCTATGTGCTGAAATTTTTGAAGCTACACTTGTTCTATCTTCCTATGCTTGTTACTTTGCTCTTCATGAACTTGTTTATTTACAAGATTCCTTTTCATAGGAAGCATGTTAGACTTAAATGTGTTTTGAATTTTCCTCTTGATGCTCTCTTTTGCTTCAAATACTATTTCTTGCGAGTGCATCATTAAAACTGCTGAGCCCATCTTAATGGCTATAAAGAAAGAACTTCTTGGGAGATAACCCATGTGTTTATTTTACTACAGTAATTTTGTTTTATATTTGAGTCTTGGAAGTTGTTACTACTGTAGTAACCTCTCCTTATCTTATTTTGTTGCATTGTTGTGCCAAGTAAAGTCTTTGATAGTAAGGTTCATACTAGATTTGGATTACTGCGCAGAAACAGATTTCTTGCTGTCACGAATCTGGGCCTAATTCTCTGTAGGTAACTCAGAAAATTATGCCAATTTACGTGAGTGATCCACAGATATGTACGCAACTTTCATTCAATTTGAGCATTTTCATTTGAGCAAGTCTGGTGCCTCAATAAAATTCGTCTTTACGAACTGTTCTGTTTTGACAGATTCTGCCTTTTATTTCGCATTGCCTGTTTTGCTATGCTTGATGGATTTTTCGATTCCATTAACTTTCAGTAGCTTTGTGCAATGTCCAGAAGTGTTAATAATGATTGTGTCACCTCTGAACATGTGAGTTTTTGATTATGCACTAACCCTCTAATGAGTTTGTTTCGAGTTTGGTGTGGAGGAAGTTTTCAAGGATCAAGAGAGGGAGATGATACAATGTGATCAAGAAGAGTGAAAGCTCTAAGCTTGGGGATGCCCCGGTGGTTCATCCCTGCATATTTCAAGAAGACTCAAGCATCTAAGCTTGGGGATGCTGATACGTCCAATTTGCATCACTATTTTATATCATAATTTGCTGTTATTCATTGATATATTTCATATTGGGACACAATACTTATGTTATTTCATCTATTTTGCATGTTTCATCATTATTGGAGGATCAAGCACCGGAGCCAGGATTCTGCTGGAAAAAGCACCGTCAGAACGCAATATTTCGGAAGATCAACTGTGGAAGGAAATTATACCAAAAATCCTATTTTTCAAGATGACGAAGGAAGCCAGAAGGAGGAGCCAGGAGGACCCAGGGTGGGCCCACACCCTAGGGCGGCGCGGCCCATGCCCTGGCCGCGCCGCCATGTGGTTTGGGGGGCCCACGGCCCCTTTCGCCTCCTTTTCTTCGCGAAATCCTTCGTCCCGAAAACCTAAGCCACAGAGGGTACCTCGCGAAGAGTTACAGACCGCCTCTGCGGGGCGGAGAACACCAGAGAGAAAAGAGCTCTCCGGCGGGCAGGAATCCGCCGGGGAAATTCCCTCCGGGAGGGGGAAATCGACGCCATCGTCACCGTCATCGAGCTGGACATCATCTCCATCACCATCATCATCATCTCCACCATCATCACCGCCGTCTCCACCGCTGGACACCGTCACCGCCGTAGCAATTTGGGTTTGATCTTGATTGTTTAATAGGGGAAACTCTCCTGGTATCGATCTCTACTTGTTGTTGATGCTATTGAGTGAAACCATTGAACCAAGTTTATGTTCAGATTGTTATTCATCATCATATCACCTCTGATCATGTTCCATATGATGTCTCGTGAGTAGTTCGTTTAGTTCTTGAGGACATGGGTGAAGTCTAAATGTTAGTAGTGAACTATGGTTGAGTAATATTCAATGGTATGATATTTAAGTTGTGGTGTTATTCTTCTAGTGGTGTCATGTGAACGTCGACTACATGACACTTCACCATTTATGGGCCTAGGGGAATGCATCTTGTATTCGTTTGCTAATTGCGGGGTTGCCGGAGTGACAGAAACCTAAACCCCCGTTGGTATATCGATGCAGGAGGGATCGCAGGATCTCAGAGTTTAAGGCTGTGGTTAGATTTATTCTTAATTACTTTCTTGTAGTTGCGGATGCTTGCAAGGGGTATAATCACAAGTATGTATTAGTCCTAGGAAGGGCGGTACATTAGCATAGGTTCACCCACACAACACTTATCATAACAATGAAGATTATTTAGCCGTATGTAGCGAAAGCACTAGACTAAAATCCCGTGTGTCCTCGAGAACGTTTGGTCATTATAAGTAAACAAACCGGCTTGTCCTTTGTGCTAAAAAGGATTGGGCCACTCGCTGCAATTATTACTCTCGCACTTTACTTACTCGTACTTTATTCAACTGTTACATCAAAACCCCCTGAATACTTGTCTGTGAGCATTTATAGTGAATCCTTCATCGAAACTGCTTGTCAACACCTTCTGCTCCTCGTTGGGATCGACATTCTTACTTATCGAAGATACTACGATACAGCCCCTATACTTGTGGGTCATCAAGACTATTTTCTGGCGCCGTTGCCGGGGAGTGAAGCGCTATTGGTAAGTGGAATTGGTAAGGAAAACCTTTACTGCTGTGCTGATTTTATTTCTGCTTGCTGCTATAAGTCATTATGGAGAGATCTTCTCTTCAATTTTTATTTGGGAAATCTACTGCTACTGCAACGGTAGTGGATGAGGCACCAGGTGAGGTGATACCATATAAAATACCTATGAAAATTATTGAACGTGTTATGGATAACCGCTATGAAGGGGATGGAACTGTCCATCCCGGTGATCATTTACTGTTTTTGCATGAATTATGCGGTTTATTCAAATGTGCAGGTATTGCTATGGATGAAGTGAGGAAGAAACTATTCTCTTTATCGCTGTCCGGTAAGGCGGCGCATTGGTATAAATTACTGGATAATGGGGATTCTCTTGAATGGAATGATATTGTGCCCCGGTTTTATTCTAAGTTCTATCCTCCAAGTGAAATTCATAAGGATCGGAATCGCATATATAATTTTTGGCCTCATGATGGAGAGAGTATTGCCCAAGCTTGGGGGAGATTGAAGTCTTTAATGCTCAAATGCCCCATTCATGAGCTTCCTGGTAATGTTATTATTGATAATTTCTATGCAAGACTTTCTTTGCAAGACAAGACCTTGCTGGATACTTCTTGTTCTGGATCATTTACACGCAACAAAGAAGAGTTTAAAAGGGACCTTCTTGATCGGATCCAAGAAAATACTGAAGGTTGGGAGAACGACAAGGATAGAGAATCAGGTATAATTTATGATTATAAATGCATTGAAGCTTTTATGGATACTGATAAATTTCGTAATATGAGTGCTACATATGGTCTTGATTCTCAAGTTGCTGCAAATCTTTATAAAGCTTTTGCCTCTCATTATGAATTGCCAAAGAAGAATTTTGATAAGTATCATGAACCGTATAAAGATAAAATTGATTCATCTATTAATAAATGCGTTGTAGTTGAAACCGCTGATCATGTTATTCCTGAAGCTTATATTGAAAAAACTCCTTTCCCTGCTAAAATGAAGGAGTACTCTGTTATAAATAGTGCGGTTCATAAAAGTGAAAAGAAACCTGTAGAACCTGAAGAACAAATAAAAGTTGAACCTGCTGTTGCAATAATTAAAGATCTTGTGACTGAAAATGTGGAGGATGGTCATATTATTTTCTGTGAAGATGCTTCTAATATTGTTTCACATCCTAATAAACCCAAACAAGCTAGTGTTCCTATGCTATCTGTTAGAATTGGTGATCATTGCTATTATGGATTATGTGATATTGGTGCAAGTGTTAGTGCTATTCCTTATGAGCTTTACACGGAGATTATGCACGAAATTGATTCTTGTGAACTTGAAGATATTGATGTGGTTATTCAGCTGGCTAATAGAGAAACTATTTCTCCAATTGGTATTGTTCGAGATGTGGAAGTTTTATGCGGTAAGATTAAATATCCTGCTGACTTTTTGGTACTTGGTTACATTGCTAGTGATTATTGTCCTATTATTTTTGGTAGACCTTTTCTAAATACTTGTGGAGCTATTATAGATTGCAAGAAAGAGAAAATTTTGACTAAATTTGCTGGTGAATCTTATGAGTTTAACTTCTCTAAATTTACCAAAACTCCTTATAAAGCTGACTTGCCTAGTAATGATTTTAAAATGGAACAGTGTGCATCTATTGTTCTTGTTCCTAACAATCCCTTGCAGCAACATTTGGAGGATAGCGAGAGTGAAGTTTTTAGGAAAGAAAGAGATGAGCTTGAGGAAATTTTTCTTCGCCAACCTATTCTCAAGCACGATTTACCGGTGGAAGATTTGGGTACAACACCGCCACCTAAGGAAGATCCTATTTTTGATTTAAAGCCTTTGCCTGATAATCTTAAATATGCTCATATTGATGATAAGAAAATATATCCTGTTATTATTAGTTCTAAGCTTTCAGAGATTGAAGAAGAAAGGTTATTGGAAATATTGAAGAAGCACCGAGGCGCTATTGGCTATACTCTTGATGATTTGAAAGGGATTTCTCCTTCTATTTGCCAACATGCTATTAATATGGAAGATGATGCAAAGCATGTTGTTGAACATCAGCGTCGTCTAATTCCGAAGATGAAGGAAGTGGTAAGGAATGAGGTATTAAGACTTCTTGAAGCTGGTATTATATATCCTATTGCTGATAGTAGATGGGTTAGTCCTGTGCATTGCGTCCCCAAGAAAGGAGGAATGACTGTTGTGCCTAATGATAATGATGAGCTCATCCCTCAAAGAGTAGTTGTAGGGTATAGAATGTGCATTGATTTTCGAAAAGTTAATAAAGTTACTAAGAAAGATCATTACCCTTTACCATTTATTGATCAAATGCTAGAAAGATTGTCTAAAAATACTCATTTTTGCTTTCTAGATGGTTATTCTGGGTTTTCACAAATTGCTGTTAAAGCTAAAGATCAAGAAAAAACCACTTTTACTTGTCCCTATGGAACTTATGCTTATAGACGCATGCCTTTTGGTTTATGTAATGCTCCTGCTACTTTTCAAAGATGCATGTCTGCTATTTTTCATGGTTTTTGTGAAAGTATTGTAGAGGTATTCATGGATGATTTTTCCGTCTATGGGAATTCTTTTGATAGTTGCTTGCGAAACCTTGATAAAGTTTTGCAGAGATGTGAAGAAACTAACCTTGTTCTTAATTGGGAGAAATGCCACTTTATGGTTAATGAAGGAATTGTGTTGGGACATAAAATTTCTGAGAGAGGTATTGAAGTTGATAGAGCTAAAGTTGAAGCAATTGAGAAGATGCCCTATCCGAGGGATGTTAAAGGTATTCGTAGTGTTCTTGGTCATGCTGGGTTTTATAGGAGATTTATTAAAGATTTCTCCAAGATTTCAAAGCCTCTTCCTAATCTTCTTCAAAAAGATGTACCATTTGTTTTTGATGATGATTGTAAGGAAGCTTTTGAAACCCTTAAGAAAGCCTTAACAACTGCTCCTATAGTTGAACCTCCTGATTGGAACTTACCCTTTGAGATTATGTGTGATGCTAGTGATTTTGCTGTAGGCGCTGTTCTTGGACAGCGAGTAGATAAAAAACTGAATGTTATTCATTATGCTAGTAAAACTCTTGATGCTGCTCAAAGAAATTATGCTACGACTGAAAAAGAATTATTAGCTGTAGTTTTTGCTTGTGATAAATTTAGATCTTATATTGTTGATTCAAAAGTTACTATTCATACTGATCATGCTGCAATTAGATATCTTATGACAAAGAAAGATGCTAAGCCGAGACTTATTAGATGGGTACTTCTGTTGCAAGAATTTGATTTACATATTGTAGATAGGAAAGGTGCTGATAATCCTGTTGCTGATAATTTGTCTAGATTGGAAAATATTGCTTATGATCCTGTTCCTGTTAATGATAGTTTTCCAAATGAACAATTGGCTGTAATAAAGGTGAGCTCGCGAGACAGTCCTTGGTATGCTGATTATGCTAACTTTATTGTTTCCAAGTACTTGCCTCCAACCTTTTCAGCTCAGCAAAGGAGGAAGTTCTTTTATGACTTGAGGCATTATTTCTGGGATGACCCACACTTATATAAAGAAGGAGTGGATGGTATTATGCGAAGATGTGTTCCCGAATATGAACAACAAGAGATATTGAGTAAATGTCATGGTAGTGCTTATGGAGGACATCACGCCGGAGAAAGAACCGCGCAAAAGGTTCTACAATCAGGTTTTTATTGGCCAACTCTCTTCAAGGATGCGAGGAAATTTATTTTATCTTGTGATGAATGCCAAAGGGTTGGTAATATCTCCAGACGTAATGAAATGCCTATGAATTATACTCTTGTTATTGAACCGTTTGATTGTTGGGGATTTGACTTCATGGGACCTTTTCCGTCTTCAGAAGGTAACACTCATATACTTGTTGCTGTTGATTATGTTACTAAATGGGTGGAAGCTATACCTACAAAAAGTGCTGATGGTGAGACCTCTTTAAGAATGCTTTTAGATATTATTTTTCCTAGATTTGGAGTACCTAGATATATTATGACTGATGGAGGTTCTCATTTTATTCATGGAGGTTTTAGAAAAACTCTTGCTAAGTATGGTATTAATCATAGAATTGCTTCCGCTTATCATCCTCAAACTAGTGGTCAAGTAGAATTATCAAATAGAGAGATTAAATCTATTTTGGGAAAGACCGTTAATAAAACTAGAAAGAATTGGGCTAGTAAATTGAAGGATGCACTTTGGGCTTATAGAACTGCTTATAAAAATCCCATGGGAATGTCACCTTATAAAATGGTTTATGGGAAAGCTTGTCATTTACCTTTAGAACTAGAGCACAAAGCTTATTGGGCTGTTAGAGAATTAAATAAAGATCCTAAACTTGCCGGCGATAAGAGGTTGCTGCAATTAAGTTCTCTAGATGAATGGAGAAGTGAAGCTTATGAAAATGCTAAACTCTTTAAAGAGAAAGTTAAAAAATGGCATGATAGGAGGATTATCAAAAGAGAATTTAATATTGGGGATAAAGTCCTATTGTATCGGTCTCGTCTCAGATTCTTTGCAGGGAAATTACTCTCGAAATGGGAAGGACCATATGTTGTCGAGGAGGTGTATCGTTCAGGAGCAATCAAGATTAGCTCTCTCCAAGGCAATGCTACGCAAGTAGTGAATGGACAAAGACTCAAGCATTATATCTCAGGTGATTCCTATAATGTTGATGTTGATATTATTCAAGTGGAAACACCGGAGGCTTTCATCAAAGGGCAAATTGACAGTCCGCCAGAACTCGACTTTGAATAGGTAATGATCGGTAATGAAAAGTACGCAATTTACTTTCCGAACAATATTTTCGCTGTTTTTGGAAAATATGAAAAATTACGAGTTCGAAACGGAGTGGAAAGGACGCACGAGGGGGCGCCACCATAGGCCGGCGCGGCCAAGCCTGGGCCCGCGCCGCCCTATGGTTTGGCCGCCTCGTCGCCCCTTTCCGACTCTGGTTCGATCTGGTACTTTCGGTTTGTCGTGAAAATTTTTGCTATATAATCCCCCGGATCCCTGGAGGTCCGTATATCGTTTTCTCGACGTGTTTTGTTTCGAGCTGTTTCTGCCAGGATCTGTTTTCGGTCTAGAAGCACCATGGCCTCCAACAACAAGGGCAAGGAGCTTTCGGAGGAAGAAGTGAAGAAGATGCCATCAAGACAAGAGCAGCAAGCTGGAGGGAGCAAGCAAATCTTTGTGGGATCTATTGACACTCGACGTTCTTTTTCTCATAACCTGCAGGGACCTTTACCACCCGCTCTTAGCCTCGACTCCTTCCCCATGTTGGAAGAAGTTCTACGGACTACCGATGAGTTTTGTGATCAATATCGGGCTCTAAGAAGAGAAGTGGAGATACTCCAAGAGGAGAATTGCCGTCTCCGAAGAATGCTGGAATACCACTCGATTCGCATCACAAGGTCGTCATCGCCAACTTCAGATAACAATGAATCTCTTCGCATCTTAGTGCAGAATTGTCAAGCTGAGAAACTGAAGTTGAAGGAGTTTATTAAGAAGCGCGGGAGGAGTTCATCACCACCATCTCCGCAGGAGTAATTCATCATCGGTATTGGCATCCCCTTGGTTTGTTCCAAGCTTGGGGGAGTGCCGCGGTATCACATTATCACTACCTTTTACTTTTTATTGTCAAGTAGTGTCATATCATGAGTAGGGAAGTTATCATATAAGATGGGTTGCAGTTGGAAGTATCTCTCCTTTAGTTGGTTGTCTATGTATCCCTTGGTGTGAGTTATCGTTATAGAATATTAATGAGAAGTCTTATCATTTACATATTGCACATCTTATTTTAGTTTGCAATCTCTATTATATGATTTACCTTGTCATTAGTGTTGGTATCACTTTGGGAGCATTGAATAAATCTATTTGGTTTTGGCAAACTTAGCATTGGTCAATAGCAACAACACTTTGAGGTTTAAGTAGAAAAGAGAAATACATGTAGATGTTTCATTGTCTTTCTTTCTTGTTAGCTCATAGCTTATTATTCCGAAGTTAAAATTGTTTGTGCTTACAAGGAAGATGCATGATTGTTCCTATCACATGTATATTTGTTTGTTTCCCTCAACTCTTATGCTTGCTAATTAACCTTGCTAGCCAAAGACCTGTACTGAGAGGGAATACTTCTCGTGCATCCAAACCTTAACTCAAACCTATGTCATTTGTGTCCACCATACCTACCTACTACATGGTATTTTCTGCCATTCCAAGTAAATACTTCATGTGCTACCTTTAAACAATTCAAAACTTGTTATCGCTTATTTGTGTCAATGTTTCATAGCTCATGAGGAAGTATGTGGTGTTTTATCTTTCAATCTTGTTGGGCAACTTCCACCAATGGACTAGTGGCTTCATCCGCTTATCCAATAATTTTGCAAAAAGAGCTGGCAATGGGATTCCCAGTCCCAAATTAATTAAACTAAATAGACACTCCTCCATGGTATGTGATTGATAGACGGCACCCGAAGGATTCGGTTAGCCATGGCTTGTGTAAGCAAAGGTTGGGGGGAGTGTCATCATCATAATAAAACTAAAATAAAAAAAAGGGGCACTCCTTCATGGTATGAGATTGTTGGCAGGCACCCGAGGATTCGGTTAGCCATGGTTTGTGAAAGAAAGGTTGGAAGGAGTGCCACACAAAATGAAAATAATATGGGAGCCGCTCTTTGGAGGTTGTTTGGCAAGGGGGTTAGAGTACCCGCTACCAGTCGTTGACAACAACAAACACCTCTCAAAATGTTACTTTTATTCTCTTTATATGATTGCAAAACTGAAAAAGCTCTAGCACATGATTTAATCCCTGCTTCCCTCTGCGAAGGGCCTGTCTTCTACTTTATGTTGAGTCAGTAAACTTATTTCCCTCCATCTCAACCAAGCATTTGAGTAGTTGTGATCAAACCATTATATTGTGATTTGCTTCATCATGTCTTTTATTCTTCCTTGTTTAGTACAAGTTTTATCTGAATGAATATAGCTTTGCACGTTATCAATGATTATGAAGAGACCATTATGATTGAGTATGCAAGTTGTGCCTTATAAACTTTAACATGAGAGCGCTGCTCAATGAGATAAGTATAATCTGTTAATTGTTCTCTAACCAAGAACGAAGTTTGCCATCACCAATTATGATTTCTTATGCACCTTTATTTGTGATTACTTTATACTTGTTTCAAGTCGAGTTATAAGAGGTTGTTTACTGTAATGTCTTGTGTGAATGAATATGATGCTTCTTGTCCGTATTTTATTTATCGACTCTTCACTCCATAAACATGTGGTCCTGTCTATCGAGCTCAGTTTCGCTTGGGGACAAGCGAAGTCTAAGCTTGGGGGGAGTTGATACGTCCAATTTGCATCACTATTTTATATCATAATTTGCTGTTATTCATTGATATATTTCATATTGGGACACAATACTTATGTTATTTCATCTATTTTGCATGTTTCATCATTATTGGAGGATCAAGCACCGGAGCAAGGATTCTGCTGGAAAAAGCACCGTCAGAACGCAATATTTCGGAAGATCAACTGTGGAAGGAAATTATACCAAAAATCCTATTTTTCAAGATGACGAAGGAAGCCAGAAGGAGGAGCCAGGAGGACCCAGGGTGGGCCCACACCCTAGGGCGGCGTGGCCCATGCCCTGGCCGCGCCGCCATGTGGTTTGGGGGGCCCACGGCCCCTTTCGCCTCCTTTTCTTCGCGAAATCCTTCGTCCCGAAAACCTAAGCCACAGAGGGTACCTCGCGAAGAGTTACAGCCGCCTCTGCGGGGCGGAGAACACCAGAGAGAAAAGAGCTCTCCGGCGGGCAGGAATCCGCCGGGGAAATTCCCTCCGGGAGGGGGAAATCGACGCCATCGTCACCGTCATCGAGCTGGACATCATCCCCATCACCATCATCATCATCTCCACCATCATCACCGCCGTCTCCACCGCTGGACACCGTCACCGCCGTAGCAATTTGGGTTTGATCTTGATTGTTTAATAGGGGAAACTCTCCTGGTATCGATCTCTACTTGTTGTTGATGCTATTGAGTGAAACCATTGAACCAAGTTTATGTTCAGATTGTTATTCATCATCATATCACCTCTGATCATGTTCCATATGATGTCTCGTGAGTAGTTCGTTTAGTTCTTGAGGACATGGGTGAAGTCTAAATGTTAGTAGTGAACTATGGTTGAGTAATATTCAATGGTATGATATTTAAGTTGTGGTGTTATTCTTCTAGTGGTGTCATGTGAACGTCGACTACATGACACTTCACCATTTATGGGCCTAGGGGAATGCATCTTGTATTCGTTTGCTAATTGCGGGGTTGCCGGAGTGACAGAAACCTAAACCCCCGTTGGTATATCGATGCAGGAGGGATCGCAGGATCTCAGAGTTTAAGGCTGTGGTTAGATTTATTCTTAATTACTTTCTTGTAGTTGCGGATGCTTGCAAGGGGTATAATCACAAGTATGTATTAGTCCTAGGAAGGGCGGTACATTAGCATAGGTTCACCCACACAACACTTATCATAACAATGAAGATTATTTAGCCGTATGTAGCGAAAGCACTAGACTAAAATCCCGTGTGTCCTCGAGAACGTTTGGTCATTATAAGTAAACAAACCGGCTTGTCCTTTGTGCTAAAAAGGATTGGGCCACTCGCTGCAATTATTACTCTCGCACTTTACTTACTCGTACTTTATTCAACTGTTACATCAAAACCCCCTGAATACTTGTCTGTGAGCATTTATAGTGAATCCTTCATCGAAACTGCTTGTCAACACCTTCTGCTCCTCGTTGGGATCGACATTCTTACTTATCGAAGATACTACGATACACCCCCTATACTTGTGGGTCATCAGATGCCCAAGGCATCCCCTTCTTCATCGACAAATTATCAGGTTCCTTCTCTTGAAACTATATTTTTATTCGGTCACATATTATGTACTTTACTTGGAGCGTCTGTGTGATTTTGTTTTTGTTTTTGTTTGAATAAATGCTTGTGTGGGAGAGAGACACGCTCCGCTGGTTCATATGAACACATGTGTTCTTAGCTTTTAATTTTCATGGCGAAAGTTTCTTCTTCGTTAAATTGTTATATGGTTGGAATTGGAAAATGATACATGTAGTAATTGCTATAATGTCTTGGATAATGTGATACTTGGCAATTGTTGTGCTCATGTTTAAGCTCTTGCATCATATACTTTGCACCCATTAATGAAGAAATACATAGAGCATGCTAAAATTTGGTTTGCATAATTGGTCTCTCTAAGGTCTAGATAATTTCTAGTATTGAGTTTGAACAACAAGGAAGACGGTGTAGAGTCTTATAATGTTTACAATATGTCTTTTATGTGAGTTTTGCTACACCGCTTCATCCTTGTGTTTGTTTCAAATAACCTTGCTAGCCTAAACCTTGTATCGAGAGGGAATACTTCTCATGCATCCAAATCCTTGAGCCAACCACTATGCCATTTGTGTCCACCATACCTACCTACTACATGGTATTTCTCCGCCATTCCAAAGTAAATTGCTTGAGTGCTACCTTTAAATTTCTATTCTCTACCTTTGCAATATATAGCTCATGGGACAAATAGCCTAAAAACTATTGTGGTATTGAATATGTACTTATGCACTTTATCTCTTATTAAGTTGCTTGTTGTGCGATAACCATGTTCCTGGGGACGCCATCAACTACTCTTTGTTGAATATCATGTGAGTTGCTATGCATGTTCGTCTTGTCTGAAGTAAGGGAGATTTACCACCAAAATGGTTAGAGCATTGCATAATGTTAGAAAAGAACATTGGCCGCTAACTAAAGCCATGATCCATGGTGGAAGTTTCAGTTTTGGACAAATATCCTCAATCTCATATGAGAAAATTAATAATTGTTGAATGCTTATGCATAAAAGAGGAGTCCATTATCTGTTGTCTATGTTGTCCCGGTATGGATGTCTAAGTTGAGAATAATCAATAGCGAGAAATCTGATGCGAGCTTTCTCCTTAGACCTTTGTACAGGCGGCATAGAGGTACCCCTTTGTGACACTTGGTTAAAACATGTGCATTGCGATGATAATCCAGGTAATCCGAGCTAATTAGGACAAGGTGCGGGCACAATTAGTATACTATGCATGAGGCTTGCAACTTGTAAGATATAATTTACATGACACATATGCTTTATTACTACCGTTGACAAAATTGTTTCTTGTTTTCAAAATCAAAGCTCTAGCACAAATATAGCAATCGATGCTTTCCTCTTTGAAGGACCTTTCTTTTACTTTTATTGTTGAGTCAGTTCACCTATTTCTCTCCATCTCAAGAAGCAAACACTTGTGTGAACTGTGCATTGATTCCTACATACTTGAATATTGCACTTGTTATATTACTTTACATTGACAATATCCATGAGATATACATGTTATAAGTTGAAAGCAACCGCAGAAACTTCATCTTCCTTTGTGTTGCTTCAATGCCTCTACTATGAATTATTGCTTTATGAGTTAACTCTTATGCAGGACTTATTGATGCTTGTCTTGAAGTACTATTCATGAAAAGTCTTTGCTTTATGATTTAGTTGTTTACTCATGTCATTTACATTGTTTGGATCAATGCATTCATTACATGTGCTTACAATAGTATGATCAAGATTATGATGGCATGTCACTCCAGAAATTATCTTTGTTATCGTTTACCTGCTCGGGAAGAGCATAAACTAAGCTTGGGGATGCTGATACGTCTCCGACGTATCGATAATTTCTTATGTTCCATGCCACATTATTGATGATATCTACATGTTTTATGCATACTTTATGTCATATTTATGCATTTTCCGGAACTAACCTATTGACGAGATGTCGAAGGGCCAGTTGCTGTTTTCTGCTGTTTTTGGTTTCAGAAATCCTAGTAAGGAAATATTCTCGGAATCGGACGAAATCAACGCCCAGCATCTTAGAATCCCCGGGAGCTTCCAGAACACCCGAGAGTCGCCAGAGAGGACCCACAGGGGGCCCACACATGGGGCTGGCGCGGCCCAGGCCCTGGCCGCGCCGCCCTAGTGTCTGGTGGCCCCAGACCCCTTCTGACGCCGCCTCTTCGCCTATAAGAAGCCCCTCGACCTAAAACATCGATACCGAGAGCCACGATACGGAAAACCTTCCAGAGACGCCGCCGCCGCCAATCCCATCTCGGGGGATTCAGGAGATCGCCTCCGGCACCCTGCCGGAGAGGGGATTCATCTCCCGGAGGACTCTTCACCGCCATGGTCGCCTCCAGAGTGATGAGTGAGTAGTTCACCCCTGGACTATGGGTCCATAGCAGTAGCTAGATGGTTGTCTTCTCCTTATGTGCTTCATTGTCGGATCTTGTGAGCTGCCTAACATGATCAAGATCATCTATCTGTAATGCTATATGTTGTGTTTGTTGGGATCCGATGGATAGAGAATACTATGTTATGTTGATTATCAATCTATGTGTTGTTTATGATCTTGCATGCTCTCCGTTATTAGTAGAGGCTCTGGCCAAGTTTTTACTCTTAACTCCAAGAGGGAGTATTTATGCTCGATAGTGGGTTCATGTCTCCGTGAATCTGGGGGAGTGACAGAAACCTCTAAGGTTATGGATGTGCTGTTGCCACTAGGGATAAAACATTGATGCTATGTCCGAGGATGTAGTTATTGATTACATTACGCACCATACTTAATGCAATTGTCTGTTGTTTGCAACTTAATACTGGAAGGGGTTCGGATGATAACCTGAAGGTGGACTTTTTAGGCATAGATGCATGATGGATAGCGGTCTATGTACTTTGTTGTAATGCCCAATTAAATCTCACAATACTCATCATATCATGTATGTGCATGGTCATGCCCTCTCTATTTGTCAATTGCCCAACTGTAATTTGTTCACCCAACATGCTATTTATCTTATGGGAGAGACACCACTAGTGAACTGTGGACCCCGGTCCATTCTTTTACATCGAATACAATCTACTGCAATACTTGTTCTACTGTTTTCTGCAAACAATCATCATCCACACTATACATCTAATCCTTTGTTACAGCAAGCCGGTGAGATTGACAACCTCACTGTTTCGTTGGGGCAAAGTACTTTGGTTGTGTTGTGCAGGTTCCACGTTGGTGCCGGAATCCCTGGTGTTGCGCCGCACTACATCTCGCCGCCATCAACCTTCAACGTGCTTCTTGGCTCCTACTGGTTCGATAAACCTTGGTTTCTTACTGAGGGAAAACTTGCCGCTGTACGCATCACACCTTCCTCTTGGGGTTCCCAACGGACGCGTGCTATACGCGTATCAGCGGTACGCTACTCCCCCCTGATGCTAGTCGGCTCCGCCCGCACCTGGCTCAACAACTTGCCAGTCGGCAGCATCAACGGCTGGCTGGAATTCGAAGAAGCCTTCATCAGCGACTTCACCGGCACCTACCGCCGGCCGGGTCGCCCTCAGCAGCTGGAGATGTGCAAGCAGGGCCCGGATGAGACGGATCGCGCGTACCTGACGCGCTGGTGCGAGATGCGCAACTCTTGCGAGGGTGTGCATGAGATCCAAGCCATCAGCTTCTTCATGGGCGGCTGCCGGCCCAACACCATGTTGTGGAACAAGCTGCGCCGCAGCGAACCCAAGACCATGGCCTCCCTCATGGCCATCGCCGACAAGTACGCGCTGGCCGAGGAAGTCGGCAAAGCGGTGGCTGAAGCATCGCCGGCTCCATCCAGGCGGGACCACCACAAGCCGGCCGAGAACAAGCCGGTCGAGGGCGCCTCTCATGGCAGCCGGCGGGACAACTACCGCGGCAAGCGGCACAGTGACCAGCCGGACCGACGATACGGTTCCGCCCATGTGGCAGCCGTGTCGGACCATGCGGCGGCTGGCGGCAGTCGGCGCCAGAAGCAGGATCGGCCCTGGAAGCCGAAGTTCACTTTTGAGCAGATGCTCGACTCGCCGTGCAAGTACCACAGCGGCAAGAACCCCTCCAACCACACCACCCGCGACCGCCACTTCATGGAGCGGCTGACAAGCGGCGAACCGCTCCCACCTCCACCCCCGCCTCCTCCAGCCGGCGGGCCGGCTGGCCAAGCCGGCGCAGAGAACGCCAACCTCGAGCACCACGAGGCTAACCAAGTGCAGCAAGGCCGCTACCTGGCCGAGGATGCCACCTACATCATCTTCACCTCCGAGCCCGAGGACAAGACGAGCCAGCAGAGCCGTTCCCTCGAGGTCAACGCGGTCATACCGCCGGTCCCCCAGTACCTAAACTGGTCAGAGCAGGCCATCACATTTGATCGCCGCGACACACCGGCTGTCCTTCCGAAGCCGGGCAGCTACGCCATGGTCCTCGACCCCACCATTGGCACAACCCGTCGCAGCGTGCGCTTCTCGCGCATCCTCATCGATGGGGGCAGCAGCATCAACATCCTCTACCGCGACACCACCCACAAGGTAGGCATCCAAGAGGTCGAGCTGCGTCCCACCCCCACCGTCTTCCATGGCATCGTGCTAGGCCATTGCTACCAGCCGATTGGCCGGATCACGCTGGAGGTGATGTTTGGGAAGCCGGATCACTTCCGCACTGAGAAGATCGAGTTCGAGGTGGTGGACCTCGTCAGCCCCTACCACGCGCTCTGATGACCCACAAGTATAGGGGGTGTATCGTAGTATCTTCGATAAGTAAGAATGTCGATCCCAACGAGGAGCAGAAGGTGTTGACAAGCAGTTTCGATGAAGGATTCACTATAAATGCTCACAGACAAGTATTCAGGGAGTTTTGATGTAACAGGTGAATAAAGTACGAGTAAGTAAAGTGCGAGAGTAACAATTGCAGCGAGTGGCCCAATCCTTTTTAGCACAAAGTACAATCCGGTTTGTTTACTTATAATGACCAAACGTTCTCGAGGACACACGGGATTTTAGTCTAGTGCTTTCGCTACATACGGCTAATTAATCTTCATTGTTTTGATAAGTGTTGTGTGGGTGAACCTGTGCTAATGTACCGCCCTTCCTAGGACTAATACATACTTGTGATTATACCCCTTGCAAGCATCCACAACTACAAGAAAGTAATTAAGATAAATCTAACCACAGCCTTAAACTCTGAGATCCTGCTATCCCTCCTGCATCGATATACCAACGGGGGCTTAGGTTTCTGTCACTCCGGCAACCCCGCAATTGGCAAACGAGTACAAGATGCATTCCCCTAGGCCCATAAAGGTGAAGTGTCGTGTAGTCTACGTTCACACGACACCACTAGAAGAATAACACCACAACTTAAATATCATAACATTGAATATTACTCAACCATACTTCACTACTAACATTTAGACTTCACCCATGTCCTCAAGAACTAAACGAACTACTCACGAGACATCATATGGAACATGATCAGAGGTGATATGATGATGAATAACAATCTGAACATAAACCTTGGTTCAACGGTTTCACTCAATAGCATCAATAACAAGTAGAAATCAATACCGGGAGAGTTTCCCCTATCAAACAATCAAGATCAAACCCAAATTGCTACAGCGGTGACGATGTGCAGCGGTGGAGACGGCGGTGATGATGATGAAGATGATGATGATGGTGATGGAGATGATGTCCAACTTGATGGCGGTGACGATGGCGTCGATTTCCCCCTCCGGGAGGGAATTTCCCCGGCGGATCTCAGCCCGCCAGAGAGCTCTTTTCTCTCTGGTGTTCTCCGCCCCGCAGAGGCGGCTGTAACTCTTCGCGAGGTATCCTCTGGAGCTTAGGTCTTCGGGACGAAGGCGTTCGTGAAGAAAAGGAGGCGAGAGGGGGCTGTGGGCCCCCTCCTCATAGGGCGGCGCGGCCAGGCCTTGGGCCGCGCCGGCCTATGGGGTGGGCCCACCTTGGGTCCCCTCAGCTCCCCCTTCTGGCTCACTTCGTCATCTGGAAAAATAGGATTTTTGATATAATTTCCATCAACTGTTGATCTTCCGAAATATTGCATTCTGACGGCGCTTTTTCCAGCAGAATCCTGGCTCCGGTGCTCGATCCTCCAATAATCATGAAACATGCAAAATAGATGAAATAACATAAGTATTATATCCAAATATGAAATATATCAATGAATAACCGCAAATTATGATATAAAATAGTGATGCAAATTGGACGTATCAACTCCCCCCAAGCTTAGACTTCGCTTGTCCCCAAGCGAAACTTAACTCGGTAAACAGGACCACATGTTTATGGAGTGAAGAGTCGATAAATAAAATACGGACAAGAAGCATCATATTCATTCACACAAGACATTCTAGTAAACAACTCCTTCATATAATTCAACTTGAAACAAGTATAAGGTAATCACAAATAAAGGTGCATAAGAAATCATAGTTGGTGATGGAAAACTTCGTTCTTGGTCAGAGAACAATTAACAGATTATACTTATCTTATTGAGCAGCGCTCTCATGTTAAAGTTTATATGGCACAACTTGCATACTCAATCATAATAGTCTCCTCATGATCATTGATAACTTGCAAAGCTATATTCATTTAGATAAAACTTGTACTAAACAAGGAAGAGTAAAAGACATGATGAAACAAATCACAATATAATGGTTTGATCACAACAACTCAAATGCTTGCTTAAGATGGAGGGAAATAGGTTTACTGACTCAACATAAAGTAAAAGACAGGCCCTTCGCAGAGGGAAGCAGGGATTAAATCATGTGCTAGAGCTTTTTCAGTTTTGAAATCATATAAAGAGAATGAAAGTAACATTTTGAGAGGTGTTTGTTGTTGTCAACGACTGGTAGCGGGTACTCTAACCCCCTTGCCAGACAAACCTTCAAAGAGCGGCTCCCATTTTATTTTTATTTTGTGTGGCACTCCTTCCAACCTTTCTTTCACAAACCATGGCTAACCGAATCCTAGGGTGCCTGCCAACAATCTCATACCATGAAGGAGTGCCTTTTTATTTTAGTTTTATTATGATGACACTCCCCCCAACCTTTGCTTACACAAGCCATGGCTAACCGAATCCTTCGGGTGCCGTCCATCAATCACATACCATGGAGGAGTGTCTATTTAGATTAATTAATTTGGGACTGGGAATCCCATTGCCAGCTCTTTTTGCAAAATTATTGGATAAGCGGATGAAGCCACTAGTCCATTGGTGAAAGTTGCCCAACAAGATTGAAAGATAAAACACCACATACTTCCTCATGAGCTATAAAACATTGACACAAATAAGAGATAGTAAATTTTGAATTGTTTAAAGGTAGCACACGAAGTATTTACTTGGAATGGCAGAAAATACCATGTAGTAGGTAGTTATGGTGGACATAAATGGCATAGGTTTGGGTTTAGGTTTGGATGCACGAGAAGTATTCCCTCTCAGTACAGGTCTTTGGCTAGCAAGGTTAATTAGCAAGCATAAGAGTTGAGGGAAACAAACAAATATACATGTGATAGAAATAATCATGCATCTTCCTTGTAAGCACAAACAGTTTTAACTTCAGAATAATAAGCTATGAGCTAACAAGAAAGAAAGACAATGAAACAACTACATGTATTCCTCTTTTCTACTTAAACCTCAAAGTGTTGTTGCTATTGACCAATGCTAAGTTTGCCAAAACCAAATAGATTTATTCAATGCTCCCAAAGTGATACCAATACTAATAACAAGATCAATCATATAATAAGGATTGCAAACTAAAATAAGATGTGCAATATGTAAATGATAAGACTTCTCATTAATATTCCATAATGATAACTCACACCAAGGGATACATAGACAACCAACTAAAGGAGAGATACTTCCAAACTGCAACCTATCTTATATGATAACTTCCCTACTCATGATATGACACTACTTGACAGTAAAAAGTAAAAGATAGAGATGATGTGATACCGCGGCACTCCCCCAAGCTTGGAACAAACCAAGGGGATGCCAATACCGATGATGAATTACTCCTTCGGCGATGGTGGTGATGAATTCCTGACAAGCTTCTCAACAAGCTCCTGAAGCTCATCAATCTTGTACGTGAGGTTGCGAATCATCTCCGAATTGTGCTCGACGCGGTTAAGAAGTATGACTGACGGCGAGTCCCAACTCTTGGAGTTATTTCCCCACTCTTCACCCTCAGGCTTCATCCTTCCTGCAGTGTTAGAACGATCTATATCCCAATTGCTAGGCAATGCTGCCCTGGGAACCCTTTCAATTTGACTATTGAAAATTAGATTGCGGAAGGGATGGTGAGTGCCTGAAGAAGATGTCTTCTGAGCTAGGTAATGACGTGGAACCCTTTCTCCGGTGCGAATTCTTGCGCTCCTGTTTGCACTAAAAGGGTTATCCACCACCTTGATGCTTGCGATGGTAGCACGCGGGTGTGCGCGCGAGTCTTCTTCCACCTCTTCTTCATCCTCTTCCTTGACGTTCTTGTCCTCCTCTTTCCACTCGGGATCTTGAATATCTTCATCCGAAAGCTCCTTGCCCTTGTTCTTGGAGACCATGGTGCTTCTAAACTGAAAACAGATCCTGGCAGAAACAGCTCGAAACAAAACACGTCGAGAAAACGATATACGGACCTTCAGGGGTCCGGGGGATTATATAGCATAAATTTTTACGACAAAAGGAAAGTACCAGGTCGAACCAGAGTCGGAAAGAGGCGACGAGACGGCCAACTCATAGGGCGGCGCGGGCCAAGGCCAGGCCGCGCCGGCCTATGGGGGCACGCCCTCATGCGTCTCCTCCACTCCGTTTCGATCTCGTAATTTTTCATATTTTCCAAAAACAGCAAAAACATTGTTCGGAAAGTAAATCGCGAACTTTTTATTACCAGTACTGTTACCTATTCAAAGTCGAGTTCTGGCGGACTGTCAATTTGACCTTTGATGAAAGCCTCCGGTGTTTCCACTCGAATAATATCAACATCTACATTGTAAGAATCACCTGATATATAATGCTTGAGTCTTTGTCCATTCACCACTTGCGTGGCATCGCCTTGGAGAGAGCTAATTTTAATTGCTCCTGAACGATACACCTCCTCAACAACATATGGTCCTTCCCACTTCGAGAGTAATTTCCCTGCAAAGAATCTGAGACGAGACCGATACAATAGGACTTTATCCCCAATATTAAATTCTCTTTTGATAATCCTTCTATCATGCCATTTTTTAACTTTCTCTTTAAAGAGTTTAGCATTTTCATAAGCTTCACTTCTCCATTCATCTAGAGAACTCAATTGCAACAACCTCTTATTACCGGCAAGTTTAGGATCTTTATTTAATTCTCTAACTGCCCAATAAGCTTTGTGCACTAGTTCTAAAGGTAAATGACAAGCTTTCCCATAAACCATTTTATAAGGTGACATTCCCATGGGGTTTTTATAAGCAGTTCTATTAGCCCATAGTGCATCCTTCAATTTACTAGCCCAATTCTTTCTAGTTTTATTAACAGTCTTTTCCAGGATAGATTTAATTTCTCTATTTGATAATTCTACTTGTCCGCTAGTTTGAGGATGATAAGCGGAAGCAATTCTATGATTAATACCATATTTAGCAAGAGTTTTTCTAAAACCACCATGAATAAAATGAGAACCTCCATCAGTCATAATATATCTAGGAACTCCAAATCTAGGAAAAATAATATCTAAGAGCATTCTTAAAGAGGTCTCACCATCAGCACTTTTTGTAGGTATGGCTTCCACCCATTTAGTAACATAATCAACAGCAACATGTATATGAGTATTACCTTCTGAAGAGGGAAAAGGTCCCATGAAGTCAAATCCCCAACAATCGAACGGTTCAATAACAAGAGTATAATTCATAGGCATTTCATTGCTTCTGGAGATATTACCAACCCTTTGACATTCATCACAAGATAAAATAAACTTTCTCGCATCTTTGAAGAGAGTCGGCCAATAAAAACCTGATTGTAGAACCTTTTGCGCGGTTCTATCTCCGGCGTGATGTCCTCCATAAGCACTACCATGAAATTTACTCAATATCTCTTGCTGTTCATATTCGGGAACACATCTTCGCAGAATACCATCCACTCCTTCTTTATATAAGTGTGGGTCATCCCAGAAATAATGCCTCAAGTCATAAAAGAATTTCCTCCTTTGCTGAGCTGAAAAGGTTGGAGGCAAGTACTTGGAAACAATAAAGTTAGCATAATCAGCATACCAAGGACTGTCTCGCGAGCTCACCTTTATTACAGCCAATTGTTCATTTGGAAAACTATCGTTAACAGGAACAGGATCATAAGCAATATTTTCCAATCTAGACAAATTATCAGCAACAGGATTATCAGCACCTTTCCTATCTACAATATGTAAATCAAATTCTTGCAACAGAAGTACCCATCTAATAAGCCTTGGCTTAGCATCTTTCTTTTGCATAAGGTATCTGATTGCAGCATGATCAGTATGAATAGTAACTTTTGAATTAACAATATAAGATCTAAACTTATCACAAGCAAAGACTACAGCTAACAATTCCTTTTCAGTAGTAGCATAATTTCTTTGAGCAGCATCAAGAGTTTTACTAGCATAATGAATAACATTCAATTTCTTATTTACTCGCTGTCCAAGAACAGCGCCTACAGCAAAATCACTAGCATCACACATAATTTCAAATGGTAAGTTCCAATCAGGAGGTTCAACTATAGGAGCAGTTGTTAAGGCTTTCTTTAGAGTTTCAAAAGCTTCCTTACAATCATCATCAAAAACAAAAGGTACATCTTTTTGAAGAAGATTAGTAAGAGGCTTTGAAATCTTGGAGAAATCTTTAATAAACCTCCTATAAAACCCAGCATGACCAAGAACACTACGAATACCTTTAGCATCCCTAGGATAGGGCATCTTCTCAATTGCTTCAACTTTAGCTCTATCAACTTCAATACCTCTCTCGGAAATTTTATGTCCCAATACAATTCCTTCATTAACCATAAAGTGGCATTTCTCCCAATTAAGAACAAGGTTAGTTTCTTCACATCTCTGCAAAACTTTATCAAGGTTCCGCAAGCAATTATCAAAAGAATTCCCATAGACAGAAAAATCATCCATGAATACCTCTACAATATTCTCGCAAAAGCCATGAAAAATAGCAGACATGCATCTTTGAAAAGTAGCAGGAGCATTACATAAACCAAAAGGCATACGTCTATAAGCATAAGTTCCATAGGGACAAGTGAAAGTGGTTTTCTCTTGATCCTTAGTTTTAACAGCAATTTGTGAAAACCCAGAATAACCATCAAGAAAGCAAAAGTGAGTATTCTTAGATAACCTTTCTAACATTTGATCAATAAAAGGCAAAGGGTAATGATCCTTTTTAGTAACCTTATTAACTTTTCGATAATCAATGCACATTCTATACCCTACAACTACTCTTTGAGGTATGAGCTCATCATTATCATTAGGCACAACAGTCATTCCTCCTTTCTTAGGAACACAATGCACAGGACTAACCCATCTACTATCAGCAATAGGATATATAATACCAGCTTCAAGAAGTCTTAATACCTCATTTCTTACCACATCCTTCATCTTAGGAATTAGACGATGCTGAGGTTCAACAACAGGCTTCGCATCATCTTCCATATTAATGGCATGTTGGCAAATAGAGGGAGAAATCCCATTCAAGTCATCAAGTGTGTAGCCAATAGCACCTCGGTGTTTCTTCAATATTTCCAATAACCTTTCTTCTTCAGACTCTGAAAGCTTAGAACTAATAATAACAGGATATATTTTCTTATCATCAATATGAGCATATTTAAGATTATCAGGCAATGGTTTTAAATCAAAGACAGGATCTTCCTTTGGTGGCGGTGTTGTACCCAGATCTTCCACCGGTAAATCATGCTTAAGAATAGGTTGGCGAAGAAAATTTTCATCAAGCTCATCTCTTTCTTCCCTAAAAACTTCACTCTCGCTATTCTCCAAATGTTGCTGCAAAGGATTATTAGGAGAAAGAGAAATAGATGCACACTGTTCAAATTTAAAATCATTATTAGGTGGATCAATTTTATAAGGAGTTTTGGTAAATTTAGAGAAGTTAAACTCATAAGATTCACCAGCAAATTTAGCCAAAATTTTCTCTTTCTTGCAATCTATAATAGCTCCACAAGTATTTAGAAAAGGTCTACCAAAAATGATAGGACAATATTCACTAGCAGCAGAACCAACTACCAAAAAGTCAGCAGGATATTTAATCTTACCGCATAGAACTTCCACATCTCGAACAATACCAATTGGAGAAATAGTTTCTCTATTAGCCAGCTGAATAACCACATCAATATCTTCAAGTTCACAAGAACCAATTTCATGCATAATCTCCGTGTAAAGCTCATAAGGAATAGCACTAATACTTGCACCAATATCACATAAACCATAATAACAATGATCTCCAATTCTAACAGATAGCATAGGAACACTAGGTTTCTTAGACTTATTAGGATGTGAAACAATATTAGAAGCATCTTCACAGAAAATAATATGACCATCCTCCACATTTTCAGTCACAAGATCTTTAACTATTGCAACAGCAGGTTCAACTTTTATTTGTTCTTCAGGTTCTATAGGTTTCTTTTCACTTTTATGAACCGCACTATTTATAACAGAGTACTCCTTCATTTTAGCAGGGAAAGGAGTTTTTTCAATATAAGCTTCAGGAATAACATGATCAACAGTTTCAACTACAACGCATTTATTAATAGATGAATCAATTTTATCTTTATACGGTTCATGATACTTATCAAAATTCTTCTTAGGCAATTCATAATGAGAGGCAAAAGCTTTATAAAGATTTGCAGCAACTTGAGAATCAAGACCATAAGTAGCACTCATATTACGAAATTTATCAGTATCCATAAAAGCTTCAATGCATTTGTAATCATAATTTATACCTGATTCTCTATCTTTGTCGTTCTCCCATCCTTCAGTATTCTCCTGGATCCGATTGAGAAGGTCTCTTTTAAACTCTTCTTTGTTGCGCGTGAATGATCCAAAACAAGAAGTATCCAGCAAGGTCTTGTCTTCAAAAGAATATCTTGCATAGAAATTATCAATAATAACATTACCAGGAAGCTCATGAATGGGGCATTTGAGCATTAAAGACTTCAATCTCCCCCACGCTTGGGCAATACTCTCTCCATCATGAGGCCAAAAATTATATATGCGGTTCCGATCCTTGTGAATTTCACTTGGAGGATAGAACTTAGAATAAAACCGGGGCACAATATCATTCCATTCAAGAGAATCCCCATTATCCAGTAATTTATACCAATGCGCCGCTTTACCAGATAGCGATATAGAGAATAGTTTCTTCCTCACTTCATCCATAGCAATACCTGCACACTTGAATAAACCGCATAATTCATGTAAGAACATCAAATGATCTCCAGGGTGGACAGTTCCATCCCCTGTATAACGGTTATCCACTACACGTTCAATAATTTTCATAGGTATTTTGTATGGTATTTCTTCCTCACCTGGCGCCTCATCCACTACCTTTGCAGTAGTAATTGTAGATTTCCCAAATAAACACTCGAGAGAAGATCTCTCCATAATGAATTATGGCAGCAGGCAGAAATAAAATCAGCACAAATAGTAGAAGTTTCCCTTACCAATTCCACTTACCAATAGCGCTTCACTCCGCGGCAACGGCGCCAGAAAATAGTCTTGATGACCCACAAGTATAGGGGGTGTATCGTAGTATCTTCGATAAGTAAGAATGTCGATCCCAACGAGGAGCAGAAGGTGTTGACAAGCAGTTTCGATGAAGGATTCACTGTAAATGCTCACAGACAAGTATTCAGGGAGTTTTGATGTAACAGGTGAATAAAGTACGAGTAAGTAAAGTGCGAGAGTAACAATTGCAGCGAGTGGCCCAATCCTTTTTAGCACAAAGGACAAGCCGGTTTGTTTACTTATAATGACCAAACGTTCTCGAGGACACACGGGATTTTTGTCTAGTGCTTTCGCTACATACGGCTAAATAATCTTCATTGTTATGATAAGTGTTGTGTGGGTGAACCTATGCTAATGTACCGCCCTTCCTAGGACTAATACATACTTGTGATTATACCCCTTGCAAGCATCCGCAACTACAAGAAAGTAATTAAGAATAAATCTAACCACAGCCTTAAACTCTGAGATCCTGCTATCCCTCCTGCATCGATATACCAACGGGGGTTTAGGTTTCTGTCACTCCGGCAACCCCGCAATTGGCAAACGAGTACAAGATGCATTCCCCTAGGCCCATAAAGGTGAAGTGTCATGTAGTCGACGTTCACATGACACCATTAGAAGAATAACACCACAACTTAAATATCATAACATTGAATATTACTCAACCATGTTTCACTACTAACATTTAGACTTCACCCATGTCCTCAAGAACTAAACGAACTACTCACGAGACATCATATGGAACATGATCAGAGGTGATATGATGATGAATAACAATCTGAACATAAACCTTGGTTCAACGGTTTCACTCAATAGCATCAATAACAAGTAGAAATCATTACCGGGAGAGTTTCCCCTATCAAACAATCAAGATCAAACCCAAATTGCTACAGCGGTGACGATGTGCAGCGGTGGAGACGGCGGTGATGATGATGAAGATGATGATGATGGCGATGGAGATGATGTCCAACTTGATGGCGGTGACGATGGCGTCGATTTCCCCCTCCGGGAGGGAATTTCCCCGGCGGATCTCAGCCCGCCGGAGAGCTCTTTTCTCTCTGGTGTTCTCCGCCCCGCAGAGGCGGCTGTAACTCTTCGCGAGGTATCCTCTGGAGCTTAGGTCTTCGGGACGAAGGCGTTCGCGAAGAAAAGGAGGCGAGAGGGGGCTGTGGGCCCCCTCCTCATAGGGCGGCGCGGCCAGGCCTTGGGCCGCGCCGGCCTATGGGGTGGGCCCACCTTGGGTCCCCTCAGCTCCCCCTTCTGGCTCACTTCGTCATCTGGAAAAATAGGATTTTTGATATAATTTCCATCAACTGTTGATCTTCCGAAATATTGCATTCTGGCGGTGCTGTTTCCAGCAGAATCCTGGCTCCGGTGCTCGATCCTCCAATAATCATGAAACATGCAAAATAGATGAAATAACATAAGTATTATGTCCAAATATGAAATATATCAATGAATAACCGCAAATTATGATATAAAATAGTGATGCAAATTGGACGTATCACGCTCCTGGGCAGGCCGGCCCTGACCAAGTTCATGGCGGTGCCCCACTATGGGTACCTGAAGATGAAGCTGCCTGGCCCAAAAGGGGTCATCACCGTAGCCGACGACTATCGCCGCTACATGGACTGCGCCGCGCAGAGCTCCAAGATGGCCCAGACGTTGGTCATCGCCACCGAGAAGCAGCTCATCCACGATGTTGTCGCCTTGGCCAAGGCCGCGCAGATGGACATGCTGGCTGTAGGCAACCCGGCTGGGACGACTCACTTCCAGCCGGCCAACAACACCAAGAAGATCCTGCTGGACCCGGCGCAGCCGGACAAGTTCGTCACCATCGGTGCCGGCTTGAACAGCAAATAGGAAAGCGAGCTCACCAGCTTCCTCCGTGAGAATCGGGACATCTTCGCATGGACTCCAAGAGACATGCCGGGTGTACCGAGGGAGTTGGCTGAGCACCACCTCCATGTCAGGCCTGAAGCCAAGCCGGTGAAGCAGCCTCGCAGGCGCTTCGCCGAAGAAAGAAGGAAGGCCATCGGTGAAGAAATCGCCCGGCTGCTAGCAGCCGGCTTCATCATGGAAGTACTGCACCCGGACTGGTTGGCGAACCCAGTCCTGGTCCTGAAGAAGAACGGCTCTTGGCGCATGTGTATCGACTACACCAGCCTAAACAAGGCGTGCACGAAGGACCCCTTCCCCCTGCCGCGCATAGATCAAGTCATAGATTCGACTGCCGGCTGTGAACTGTTGTCTTTTCTAGACGCCTATTCAGGCTACCACCAGATTCCTTTGAATCTGGATGATCAAATAAAGACTTCGTTCATTACCCCGTATGGGGCTTATTGCTATACGACTATGCCGTTCGGCATGAAAAATGCAGGCGCCACCTACCAAAGGTGCATGCAAAAATGCTTGCAGGATCAAATCGGCAGAAATGTTCACGCATATGTGGATGATGTCGTTGTAAAAACCAAGGAGATGACTACCCTCCTTGACGATCTGAGAGAAACCTTCACCAATCTGCGAAGATTCCGGATGAAGCTCAACCCGGCCAAGTGCACGTTCGGCATGCCATCCGGCCAACTCCTCGGCTACCTCGTCTCTCGGCGAGGGATCGAAGCCAACCCGGAGAAGATCAGTGCCCTGGAGAAAATGGAACTGCCGCAGTGCCTCAAGGACGTCTAGAAGTTCACCGGTTGCCTGGCCTCCTTGAGCCGCATCGTTAGACGGCTGGGGGAGAAGGCACTGCCCCTGTACCAGTTGCTCAAGAAGTCGGACAAATTCGCCTGGTCACCGCAGGCGGATGAAGCCTTCCGTGACTTAAAGCGCGTGCTTTCAACCGCACCCGTTCTCGCATCGCCGGCTTCAATGGAGCTGATGCTGTTATACATCACTGCCACCAACCGAGTGGTTAGCGTCGTCCTGTTGGTGGAGCGCAAAGAAGCCGGCAGAGAGCAGCCGGTTCAGCGCCCAGTCTACTACCTCAGCGAGGTGCTCTCCCAGTCGAAACAGAACTACCCCCACTACCAGAAGGTCACCTACGGCGTGTACATGGCAGCAAAGAAGCTCAAGCACTACTTCCAACAACACCCCATCAAGGTGGTTGCCACGGCACCCCTGGCGAAAATCATTGGCAGCAAAGACACCAATGGCCGGGTCGCCAAGTGGGCTCCGGAGCTAGCCGCCCACACCATCCTCTACGAGCCACGCACGGCCATCAAGTCACAGATCCTCGCGGACTTCTTCGTCGACTGGGCCGAGATGCAATACCTGCCTCCTGTGCCTGACTCCACACACTGGAAGTTGCACTTCGACGGCTCGAAGATGCGAAACGGCCTGGGAGCCGGCATCGTCGTCACCTCTCCTAAGGGAGACCGGCTGGACTACGTCCTGCAGATTCACTTCGCCGCATCCAACAATGTGGCGGAGTACGAAGCGCTCATCCATGGGCTGAAGCTGGCCAAGGAGATAGGCGTGCGTCGCATTCTTTGCTTCGGCGACTCCGACTTGGTTATACAACAAGCATCTGGCGATTGGGACGCGAAGGACGCCAACATGGCCTCATACCGCTTCCACGTCCAGCAGCTATCCGGCTTCTTCGATGGCTGCGAATTCCACCATGTGCCACGAGCAAACAATGAGGCGGCTGACGCCCTGTCCAAGATAGGCTCAACCCGGCAAGCAATTCCGCCAGGCATCGCCCTGGCGCACCTGAGGAAGTTGTCCATCACACCGTCACCGGACTCGGATTCCATATTCGCGTCGGCTAACCCGGGGGCTGCTCAGCCGAACCCGGGGGCTTCATCGCCCAAGTCGGGGGCTTCAAAGCCAAACCCGCCGGCTTCACAGCCGAACCCGGGGGCTTCATCGTCCAACCCGGGGGCTTTAGAGCCAAACTCGGGGGCTTCAAAGCCAAACCCGCCGGCTTCAAAGACGAACCCGGCGACCACGAAGTCGAATCCGGAAGCTCCCATGCAGGAGGCCCTGTTGGTTAGCGTATTCGAGATAAGATGCGTACCTTCATGGGCACAAGAATTCCTCTCCTACCTCACCGACGGTGTGCTGCCTGATGACAGAGTCCAGGCCAGGCAGATTGAGAGAAGGGCCAAGTCATATACCATCATCAACCACCAGCTGTACAAACGCAGCGTAAGTGGGGTGTTCCAGCGGTGTGTCGAGCCGGCTGAAGGGATTGAACTCCTACGGGAAATCTATTAGGGAGAGTGCGGCCACCACGCCTCCTCCAGAGCCATAGTGGCTAAAGCCTTCCAGCACGGTTTTTACTGGCCGACTGCGCTTAGAGACGCATAAGAACTGGTGAAGAAGTGCAACGGCTGCCAGCGCTTCGCCAAGAAAAGGCACTCGCCGGCTTCCGCCTTGAAAACCATGCCCATCACCTGGTCGTTTGCCGTATGGGGCTTGGATATGGTAGGCCCGTTCAGAACCGCGCGAGGCGGCATGACACACCTCTTGGTGATGATCGATAAGTTCACCAAGTGGATCGAAGCCAAGCCGATCAAGAAGCTGGATGGCTCCACAGCCGTCACGTTCCTCAAGGAAATAATCGTGAGATACGGCTACCCCCACAGCATCATCACCGACAACGGCAGCAACTTCGCCCAAGGCATCTTCTTTCGCTATTGCGAGGAAATGGGGATCCGAATGGACCTAGCATCTGTGGCGCATCCGGTGTCCAACGGACAAGTGGAGAAGGCCAACGGCTTGATCCTAGCCGGCATCCGGCCTCGGCTGGTGGAGCCGCTCGAGCGAGCAGCCGGCTGCTGGATTGAAGAGCTACCCAACGTACTGTGGAGCCTGCGTACAACACCAAACCGCTCTGTCGGCTACACACCTTTCTTCCCCGTATACGGGGCTGAAGCCGTCCTGCCGACTGATATCGAGCACGACGCGCCAAGGATCAAGCTCTACACAGAAGCTGAAGCTAAAGAAGCTCGTGAAGAAGGAGTCGACTTGGTCGAAGAGGCCCGACTGCTGGCCGTGGCCAGATCCACCATTTACCAGCAAAGCCTCTGACGCTATCACAGCCGGAAGGTCCAGCCCTTAGCATTCCGAGAAAGAGACCTAGTGCTCCGGCTGATCCAACGAACAGCCGGACAGCATAAATTGTCATCCCCATGGGAGGGTCCCTTCATCGTGAGCAAGGCAGTAGGCAACGATTCCTACTATCTCATAGATGCCCAAGAGGTTAAGAAAAACAAGGCAAACAAAACTGACGAGGAGACTAAACGTCCCTGGAATGTCAACTTGCTTCGCTCATTTTATACTTGAGAGCAGGAATGTATGTATCCCTTGTACTCCTTTTGTAAGCTACGAAAAAGCAAGCGCCAAGAGCGCCGATTTCGACAATTTTTCGCGTACTCTACTTTGTTTTCGTTGATTGGCTAACACCCTCTCACGCGGCCGGCTCAGTACCGTGATCCAGTTTCCCGACAGCCGGCTTTCGATCCAGCTACAGACCGCAACCCGGCTGTCCGGCTGGCGGGAGTAAGTGCTTAAGGAGCCGGCACGCGAAAGACGGCTAAGGGAAAGAGTGAAGGCGAATTGACTCTTGCACAACTCTTCATAAAAGTGCCAGATTGCCAAACTCGGCTCGTTCGACTGAAATACTATCGGCCTCACCCAGCGGAACGCTCTTGATAGGGCGACGGACTGCAAGTCGGACGTACGATCGGCAAGAGCAAAGCCAAAGAGTGGGGCAGATGGGAAAAGACGAACAAGCCGGAAGAAAGCAAGCCGGCACACAAATGATTAACAAACACATTAAAGTGCGCCTTAATAAAAGGATAATAATATTCATACATATGCACCCGGCATTCCGGGGATTTAACGAACTGTTCGGCAAAAGCAATGCTACAGGCAGGTACATCTAAGCACCGGCTGGATCAGGACCAGCCGGAGGAGCGTTTGCAGAGCCGGCCGCCGGGTTCGCCTCAGGCGTGTCCTCCGCCTCTTCATCTTCTGCCTCCTCCTCCTCGTCATCTGACGGCGGGTTCGGATCCTCGACGAAGATGCCCTTGTCGACAAAGTTGGCAATAGCGCAGGCTCGGGCAAGCCGGGCGGTCTTGGTTTCCGCCGGGAGCTTGTCCTCCACGTCGGCTCATCGATACTCCAGTTGGTCGAGGCTGACCTCGTTATACCAAGAAGGCACAAAGGAGAGAGCCATGTCGGCTCCGGCACGCGCGGCGGACTCCTTCCAGTCGAGGAAGCGGTCAGGCGCCTTGTCCAACCAGGAGATGAGGTTGGTGAGGTGCTTCGGCAGCGTCTACTTTGGCCATAGCAGCCGGATCAGCTCTTCTGCCGCCTTCCGGAGCTCCCAGCCGAGCATCGTAATCGGCGCGACCCGGGCGGCCATGGACGCCAGATAATCTTCCATGGAGAAGCAGTTGGAGCTTCCCTCGCCGGTGGCCCGCCTCTGGGCATCTCGCGCCTCGCCGACTGCCGCTAGCGCCGCCGCCTGCGCCTCAGGGAAGGCCGCTACAAAGAAAAACCATGTTAAAAACCTCTCAAAGCCAGGGAAAAGACGAAAAAATGCAAATTTTCGAAGTCTAAAAAGAAGACTGGCGGCAGCCGGCAAGAACCAACTGCCCCCAGCCTGAAGATGGAGATTGTCGAAGTCTAAAAAGAAGACTGGCGGCAGCCGGCAAGAACCGACTGCACCCAGCCTGAAGATGGAGATTGTCGAAGTCTAAAAAGAAGACTGGCGGCAGCCGGCAAGAACCGACTGCCCCCAGCCTGAAGATGGAGATTGTCGAAGTCTAAAAAAGGAAGACTGGCGGCAGCCGGCAAGAACCGCCTGCCCCCAACCTGAAGATGGAGATATCAAAAAATAAGAGTTTCAGCCGCCGGCTGCCAACCTAAGCCGGCAACTGACAGCCGAAAGCCGGCAAAGGGAAAGGAAGAAAAAAGTAGACTCACCCGCCAAGCCGCGGTCGAGCGCGCTAATATCCTCCACCCACCGCTTGGCGGTGGCCGACAGCTCGTTGGACTTGGAGGTCACCTCATCCCGGAGTTGCAGCCGCTGCCGGTCCACCTCCTCCAGCCGCTTGCGCAGGCCCTCCACCTTCTCCTCCTCGACCTGTTTGAGGGTGGCGAGCTCTTTGAGGTGGTTGGCCTCAAGCCGGCGCAGCCGCACCAGCTCCCCCTCGGCCTCCTTCGCCTTGGCGACAGCAGTCCGGCCCGCCTCCTCGCTTTCGGCGCATTGGGGGCAGGCGGCCCGAAGATCCGCCTCCAGCTGCGGGACCCGGGCGGCGATAGCTGCAAGTCAGCAAAAGAAGCCGTCAGCCGGATGAAACCAGAGAAAGAAAAAGCAAAGTCAAAATTCAAAAGGAAAAAAGTCCTACCCTTGGTGGCCTCCAGCTCGCGAACCAAGTCGGCTCGCTCGATCTTGGCCCTGTGATAGCTGGCCACGAGCTGGTTGTACAAGACGGTCCGTCTCTCTGAGACCATCTGAGAAAAACACGAAGTTAGACGTCTAGGCGAAACCCGGACCTGCTCCAAGCAGCCGGCCCATGCCTCGGAGGGCTACGAGGATAACAACAAAATTGCGAAAAATAACAGAAAGATAAAACACCTACCCCTTCCTCCGCCCACAACGTTTCAAGCTCCTCCTTTAATAATTCGAGATACATGTTGATATCGTTTCCTGGATGTGTCGGCCCTTGAATTAGCATACTCATCTGTATGTACTTCCTCTTCATGCACAGCCAGGGCGGGAGGTTGTAGATCCATACAAACACGGGCCATGTGCTATGTGTGCTGCTCTGGTTTCCGAACGGATTGAATCCGTCCGTGCTCGCACCCAACCTGATGTTTCTGGGATCTGCCCCAAAACTTCCGAATTCATTGTCTAATGCTTTCCACTGGCTTGCATCCGAAGGGTGCGTCAGCATTGGGTGCTCAATCCGCTCTTCATCATTCAACACTGCCTCCTTTCTTTCAGCGTGCCAGCGCATAAGCTTTGCTTCCTTGCGGTCCGCGTAGAACCGTTGAAGCCGGGGGGGCGAGCGGGAAGTACCACACAACTTTCCGAGGAGCTTTCTTCTTCCCTTTCTTGTACCGTTCAGCGTCACACACAGGACATTTGGTCTTGTCCACGTGCTCCTTGCGATACATGATACAGTCGTTGATGCAGGCGTGATACTTTTCGTGGAGTAAGTCGAGAGGGCACACGATTCTCTTGGCCTCAGCTAGACTACCAGGACACGTGTTCCGGGCAGGAAGGAGATCTTTCACGTATTCCAGAATGTCATCGACGCTTGTGTCCGTCCATCCGTGTTTCGCCTTCATCTGCAGCACATCGAGCGCTACTCTCAAGCGGGACTCCCCCAACCCGCGACCTGAGTCGTACAACGGAGTATTCGAGTCTATCTCCAGTTGCTCAAGCTTTGATTTCCGCTTGGCGCCTTTCGTCTTTTCGAGAAGCAGATCTTGAAGATGAGGGTCCTGCACGACTGAAGCTAGCGGCACCTCTTCGTCGTCGTCAAGGTTACTGTCGTCGTCAAGGTTATCGTCCTGTGCGACAAACTCTTCATCGTCATCAATATCATGATGCCCTCCTTCTTGCCGGCCATTACCACCTGCTGCCGTCGCCCCATTGACATCCGCGCCATCATCACTCATCCATTGAGTGTGTCCATGCATGAAACCATTAGTGAGCAGGTGCCCCTGCAATTTGCCTGAATAGGGATCAAACCATTTCACTCGTTTGCATCTTCGGCACAGACACAATACCTCCGTGCGGTTATTTTCATACATGTCGATGATCGCGTGTTTCAGATATCTCATCACGATGCTTTCACTCATCTCGATAACCATTATCGCCTGCACGGTAAGATTATATAATTGATTAGAACCATCCATCCGTCGGTAGTTTTCACGAAAAATTTCGGCATGACCTTCCTACACGGTAGGACATAGGAGTGCCAGAAATGTGCCGAAACAGAAACTTAAAGAATCAACATTTCGGCGCAACGTTGGCAACTCATTTTCAACGCCAACACACACAAGCACAAACACAACATATATATATGCCACACACGAGAGCTTTGCTTCAAATGTCCAACATACGTCGATTTCATTCCTCAATTTGATCATTAATCACCTATTTGTTTGATATATTCGTCGATGAGATCGAGACGACGCGCCGCGACAATGGCGTATGGAAGCCGACTTTCTAGATCTAGAACTAGATCTAGATTGAGCGGTCAATGCGCGATAGATAGATCTAGATCTACATAGAGATGTGGGAGATGCATGTAGGAAGGGAAGATTTGCTCAAAAATATGATTTTGTTTGGTCAAATTGGCTAAAGTTGGGGTAGAAATGGGCAAAAATTAGGTGGGTTGGGAGAAGGGTCGGGTTGTGTGGATGAGGAGTGAGTGTAGTGGCTTGTGAGTGCTGGTTGGTGGCTGTAATAAGTCCCAGGTTACTGCCGGTGCACCAGGACCTGGGTGCGCCGGCAGTATATAGCCCATCCGGCTATATCTGCTCCAGACCAGGCCCACGAAGCATTGCCGGCGCACCAGCCCATGAGCGCGCCGGCAATAGAAAATTACCGCCGGCGCGCTCCTGGGCTGGTGCGCCGGCAATGCTTCGTGGGCCTGGCCCGAGTTGGGCGAGGTATTGCCAGGAAATAGCGCCGGCGCGTCGGATCAGCAGGTGCGCCGGTAGTGGGCAGGCATCGCCGGCGCGGCGCATATTTGGTGCGACGACAACAAGTTCCACCGGCGCATGCCTATGGTGGTGCGCCGGCACCACTTGCCTCCACCTATAGGCTTTTCTCTAGTAGTGTAATCTCTTGTAGATGATGAAGTTAACTATTACTATGATAGTATTGATGCGATCTATTCCCCCTTTCATAGCTATTGTTGACAGTGTGTATGCTATGTTAGTACTCGGTCTAAATTGCAACGGTCTATTATGCACTCTAGAGGTTACTTTAATATGAACTCCGGACGTTGTGGAGCTTGTTTACTCCGGTTTGAGGTGTGCTTTTGTAGCCCTACACAATGAATGGTGTTTGTTATCCAACAAGAGAGTGTTTAAGAGTAGCACAAGTGAAGAGAAGTTATTTATTTATGTGATCATTGTTGAGAGTGTCCACTAGTGAAAGTATGATCCCAAGGCCTTGTTTCTAAGCATTGAAACACCGTTTCCAACAAGTTCTATTACATGTTCGCTTGCTGCCATTTTTATTTCAGATTGCAATTACTACTTACAATCATCCATATTACTTTTCACTATCTCTTCGCCGAACTAGTGCACCTATACATCTGACAAGTGTATTAGGTGTGTTGGGGACACAAGAGACTTCTTATATCTTAATTGCACGGTTGCTTGAGAGGGATATCTTTGACCTCTACCTCCCTAAGTTCGATAAACCTTGGGTGATTCACTTAAGGGAAACTTGATGCTGTTCTACAAACCTCTGCTCTTGGAGGCCCAACACTGTCTACAGGAATAGAAGCGTGCGTAGACATCAAGCTATTTTCTGGCGCCGTTGCCGGGGAGGTAAGGTAAAAGGTATTCACATCCTCCAACTACTAAGCTATTTCCTAGCAATGTTGCCGGTGTGTGGGTGCTCGAAGCTATTTCCTTTAGATCCTGCAATTGCATCTTTTTGTTTCTTGTTTTTATTTTCACTAGTTAGGCTTAATGGAAAACAACAACAAAATTAGAGATCTTTATGAACTTTATATTGAATTAGGACATGATGTGTTTGAAGAGAGAATTAAAAAACCCATGGAACTTTGTTTGCAAAATAGTTGTAGCAATGTTGTTAGCATGAACTCTTTGAACACTATTATTGCTAATGCTATGGAAGAATTTAAGCTTGGGGAAGCTGGTTGTAATATTTTTAGTCCCCCAAGTTTTGAGGAGAAAATTTACTTTGATGATACTTTGCCTCCCATTTATGATGATTATAATGATAGTGGTATTTTGGTGCCACCTACAATGGAGGAGAAAGTTTATTATTATACTATGCCTCCTACATTTGATGATTATGGTGATGAGAATAATAATGATAGCTACTTTGTTGAATTTTCTCCCACTACAATTAATAAGAATGACTATGCTTATGTTGGGAGTAGTAATTATTTTATGCATGAGACTCATGATAAGAATGCTTTATGTGATAGTTATATTGTTGAGTTTGTTCATGATGTTATTGGAAATTATTATGAGAGAGGAAAATATGGTTGTAGAAATTTTCATGGTACTAAAACACCTCTCTACATGCTAAAAATTTTGAAGTTACTCGTGTTTTATCTTCCTATGCTTGTCACTTTGTTCTTCATGAATTTATTTGTGTACAAGATTACTTTTCATAGGAAGTGGGTTAGACTTAAAAGTGTTTCTTATTTTCTTTTGATACCCTCTTTTGCTTCAACTCTTATTTCTTGCGAGAGCATCATTAAAATTGCTGAGCCCATCTTAATGGCTATAAAGAAAGCACTTCTTGGGAGATAACCCATGTTTTTTATTTTGCTACTATTTTGTTGTGTCTTGGAAGTTGTTACTAATGTAGAAACCTCTCCTTATCTTAATTTTATTGCATTGTTGTGCCAAGTAAAGTCTTTGATAGTAAACTTGATACTAGATTTGGATTTCTGCGCAGAAACAGATTTCTAGCTATCACGAATTTGAGTAGATCTCTCTGTAGGAAACTCAGAAAAATCTGCGAAAATTCATGAGTAATCCTCAGATATGTACGCAACTTTCATTCAATTTTAGCTTCTTCATCTAAGCATGTTAAGTGCCTCTAAAATATTCGTCTTTACGGACTGTTCTGTTTTGGCAGATTCTACCTTTGATTTCACATTGCCTCTTTTACTGTGTTGAGTGGATTTCTTTGCTCCATTAACTTTCAGTAGCCTTGGGTAATGTACAGAAGTGTTAAGAATGATTGTGTCCTCTCTGAACATGTGAATTTTTGATTATGCACTAACCCTCTAATGAGATTGTTTTGAGTTTGGTGTGGAGGAAGTTTTCAAGGATCAAGAGAGGAGGATGATATGGTATGATCAAGAAGAGTGAAAAGTATAACCTTGGGGATGCCCCCGTGGATCATCCCTGCATATTTCAAGAAGACTCAAGCATCTAAGCTTGGGGATGCCCAAGGCATCCCCTTCTTCATCAACAACTTATCAGGTCACCTCTAGTGAAACTATATTTTTATTCCGTCACATCTTATGTGCTTTACTTGGAGCGTCTGTGTGCTTTTATTTTCATTTTGCTATCTTAGTTCTATGAATAAATCTGATCCTATCATTCTTGTGTGGGAGAGAGACACGCTCCGCTTTTTCATTTGAACACTTGTGTTCTTCGTTTTACTTTTAATGTTCATGGCGAAAGTTGAAAGCCGCTTCATTCATTGCTATTTGGTTGGAAACAGAAAATGCTTCATGTGGTAATTGGTATATTGTCTTGAATAATTTGATACTTGTCAATTGTTTTGCTCAAATAGATCATGTTTAAGCTCTTGCATCATGTAGATTGCACCTATTAGTGGAGAACTACCGTAGAGCTTGTTGAAATTTGGTTTGTATGATTGGTCTCTCTAAAGTCTAGATATTTTATGGTAAAAGTGTTTGAACAACAAGGAAGACAGTGTAGAGTCTTATAATGTTTGCAATATGTTCTTATGTAAGTTTTGCTGTACCGGTTCATACTTGTGTTTGCTTCAAACAACCTTGCTAGCCAAAGCCTTGTACTGAGAGGGAATGCTTCTCGTGCGTCCAAAACCTTGAGCCAAAACCTATGCCATTTGTGTCCACCATAACTACCTACTATGTGGTACTTCTCTGCCATTCCAAAGTAAATTGCCTGCGTGCTACCTTTAAAATTTCACTCCTTGTCTATTCAATATATAGCTCATGGGAAAATAGCTTAAAAAACTATTGTGCTAAAGAATATGTAGCTTATGTATCTTATTTCTTATAAGTTGCTTGTTGAGCGGTAACCATGTTTCTGGGGACGCCATCAACTATTACACTTTTGTTGGATATCATGTGAGTTGCTATGCATGTTCGTCTTGTCTGAAGTAAGGGTGATTTATCATGATTAAATGGTTGGAGTATGCATATTGTTAGAGAAGAACATTGGGCCGCCAACCAAAGCCATGTATCATGGTGGAAGTTTCAGTTTGGACATTAATCCTCAATCTCTTATGAGAATATTATCTGCTGTTGAATGCTTAAGCATTAAAGAGGAGTCCATTATCTGTTTTCTATGTTGTCCCGGTATGGATGTCCTCAGTTGAGATCTATCAAAAACGAGAAATCAAATGTGATCTATCTCCTTGGACCTTTGTACAGGCGGCATAGAGGTACCCCTTTGTGACACTTGGTTGAAACATATGTAATGCAATGATAATCCATGGAAATCCAAGCTAATTAGGACAAGGTGCGAGCACTATTGGTATTCGATGCATGAGGCTTGCAATTTATAGGATGTTTTATGCATAACACATATGAATTATTACTACCGTTGACAAAATTGTTTCCATGTTTTCAAAATAAAAAGCTCTAGCACAAAGAGAATCCCTGCTTCCCTCTGCGAAGGGCCTTTCTTTTACTTTATGTTGAGTCAGTTTACCTACTTCTTTCCATCTTAGAAGCAAACACTTGTGTCAACTGTGTGCATTGATTCCTACATACTTGCTTATTTGCACTCAACATATTACTTTGTGTTGACAATTATCCATGAGATATACATGTTGAAGTTGAAAGCAACTGCTGAAACTTATATCTTCCTTTGTATTGCTTCAAAACCTTCTATTAAGAATTTATTGCTTTATGAGTTAACTCTTATGCAAGACTTATTGATGCTTGTCTTGAAAGTACTATTCATGAAAAGTCTTTGCTATATGATTCAGTTGTTTAGTCATTATCTTTACCATTGCTTTGAATCACTTCATTCATCTCATATGCTTAACAATAGTATTGATCAAAATTATGATAATAGCATGTCACTTCAGAAATTATCCTTGTTATCGTTTACCTACTCGAGGGCGAGTAGGAACTAAGCTTGGGGATGCTTGATACGTCTCAAACGTATCTATAATTTCTTATGTTCCATGCTAGTTTTATGACAATACCTACATGTTTTGTTCACACTTTATATCATTTTTATGCATTTTATGGAACTAACCTATTAACAAGATGCCGAAGCGCCAGTTCCTGTTTTCTGCTATTTTTCGTTTCACAAATCTTACACTGGAAATATTCTCGGAATTGGACAAAACAAAAGCCCACGATCTTATATTTCACGGAAGGTTCCAGAAAGTTCGAAGGGGAGACGAAGATGGGCCAGGGGCCCCCACACCATACCTGGGCACGGGCCACCCCTTGGCCGCGCCACCAGGTGGGGAGGGCACCCTGGTGCCCCTCCGACGCCGCCCTTTCGCCTATATATGCTCCCAGACGTGAAAACCCTAAGAGAACCGACGATATTCCACGAAGAGTTCCGTAGCCACCGCCATCGCGAAGACAAGTTTTGGGGGACAGAAGTCTCTGTTCCGGCACGCCATCGGGACGGGGAATTGCCCCCGGAAGTCATCTCCATCGACACCACCGCCATCTTCATCGTCGTTGCTGTCTCCCATGATGAGGAGGGAGTAGTTCTCCCCCGAGGCTGAGGGCTCTACGGTAGCTATGTGGTTCATCTCTCTCCCATGTGATCTTTATGTGATCATGAGCTTTGTATCACTATTAATCTATGTTCTACTCTAGTGATGTTATTAAAGTAGTTTATTCCTCCTCCACGATGTAATGTTGACAGTGTGTGCATCATGTAGTACTTGGTGTAGGTTATGATTGTAATCTCTTGTAGATTATGAAGTTAACTATTACTATGATAGTATAGATGCGATCTATTCCCCCTTTCATAGCTATTGCTGACAGTGTGTATGCTATGTTAGTACTCGGTATAAATTGCAACGGTCTATTATGCACTCTAGAGGTTACTTTAATATGAACTCCGGACGTTGTGGAGCTTGTTTACTCCGGCTTGAGGTGTGCTTTTGTAGCCCTACACAATGAATGGTGTTTGTTATCCAAGAAGAGAGTGTTTAAGAGTAGCACAAGTGAAGAGAAGTTATTTATTTATGTGATCATTGTTGAGAGTGTCCACTAGTGAAAGTATGATCCCTAGGCCTTGTTTCTAAGCATTGAAACACCGTTTCCAACAAGTTCTGTTACATGTTCGCTTGCTGCCATTTTTATTTCAGATTGCAATTACTACTTACAATCATCCATATTACTTGTATTTCACTATCTCTTCGCCGAACTAGTGCACTGATAACCCACAAGTATAGGGGATCGCAACAGTCTTCGAGGGAAGTAAAACCCAAATTTATTGATTCGACACAAGGGGAGGTAAAGAATACTTATAAGCCTTAACAACTGAGTTGTCAATTCAGCTGCACCTGGAAAAGCACTAGTAACAGGGGTGATGTGAAAGCAGCAGTAATATGAGAGCAATAGTAATAGTAACACAGCAGCAATATCAGTAACATAGGAGCAATGGCACCAGAAAATAGTTGATACTACTTCCAATGACATATAGAAACGAGTATATGATGATGAGAGATGGACCGGGGTTCCCAGCGATCTACACTAGTGGTAACTCTCCAATAACAAGCGACAAGTGTTGGGTGAACAAATTACAGTTCGGCAATTGATAGGATTGAAATAGCATTAAGATAGAACATCAAGATTATTAATTATGTAGGCATGTTTTCCATATATAGTCATACGTGCTCGCAATGAGAAACTTGTACAACATCTTTTGTCCTACCAGCCGGTGGCAGCCGGGCCTCAAGGGAATCTACTGGCTATTAAGGTACTCCTTTTAATAGAGCACCAGAGCAAAGCATTAACACTTGGTGAAAACATGTGATCCTCATACCTACGCCATCCCCTCCAGTTGTCCCAATTTCTGTCACTTTGGGGCCTTTGGTTCCGGACATACACATGTGCATACAACTTGTAGATGCAATCTAAGCAATAAGTATAGAGCTTAAATCTAAGATCATGCCACTTGGGCCCTAGTGACAAGCATTAAGCATAACAAGATTGCAGCAGCAATAACTTCACAAACTTTATAGATAGACTAATCATAATGTATCATCCATCGGATCCCAACAAACACAACACCGATTACATCAGATGGATCTCAATCATGTAAGGCAGCTCATGAGATCATTGTATTGAAGTACATGGGAGAGAGAGTACCAACTAGCTACTGCTAGAACCCGTAGTCCATGGGGGAACTACTCACGGAGCATGATGGAGGCGGTGGCGTTGATGGAGATGGCTTCCGGGGGCACTTCCCCGTCCCGGCAGGGTGCCGGAACAGAGACTTCTGTCCCCCGAATTGGAGTTTCGCGATGGCGGCGGCTCCGGAAGGTTTCTTGTCCCGTGGCTTTTTCGTATCGAAGATTTAGGTCAGGGGGCTTCTTATAGGCGAAGAGGCGGACTCGGAAGGCTGACGGGGGCGCCACACAATAGGGGGGCGCGCCCCCCTTGGGTCGCGCCGCCCTACTGTCTGGTGGCCCTGTGGCCCTCCTCTGGTCCCTCTCGGGTGTTCTGGAAGCTTCGTGGAATTTTAAGATTCTGGGCGTTGATTTCGTCCAATTCCGAGAATATTTCCTTACTAGGATTTCTGAAACCAAAAACAGCAGAAAACAGGAACTGGCACTTCGGCATCTTGTCAATAGGTTAGTTCCGGAAAATGCATAATAATGACATAAAGTATGTATAAAACATGTAGGTATTGTCATAAAATAAGCATGGAACATCAGAAATTATGGATACGTTGGAGACGTATCAGCATCCCCAAGCTTAGTTCCTACTCGTCCTCGAGTAGGTAAACGATAAAAAGAATAATTTCTGTAGTGACATGCTACTTACATAACCTTGATCATACTATTGTAAAGCATATGAGATGAATGAAGTGACTCAAGGAAATGATCTATAGTTGCTAACAAATAGATAACATATAGCAAAACTTTTCATGAATAGTACTTTCAAGACAAGCATCAAAAGTCTTGCATAAGAGTTAACTCATAAATCAATAAATTCAAAGTAAAGGCATCGAAGCAACACAAAGGAAGATTAAGTTTCAGCAGTCGCTTTCAACTTTCAACATGCATATCTCATAGATAATTGTCAACACAAAGTAGTATGATGAATGCAAATAAGCAAGTACGTAAGAATCAATGCACAGTTGACACAAGTGTTTGCTTCTAAGATGGAAGGAAGTAGGTAAACTGACTCAACATAAAGTAAAAGAATGGCCCTTCGCAGAGGGAAGCGGGGATTAAATCATGTGCTAGAGCTTTTCAAGTTTTGAAATCATATAGAGAGCATAAAAGTAAAGTTTTGAGAGGTGTTTGTTGTTGTCAACGAATGGTAGTGGGCACTCTAACCCCCTTGCCAAACAGACTTTCGAAGAGCGGCTCCCATGAACATTATCTCTCACATGTACTTTAGTTTAATTTATTTTTATTTTTGGGTGACACTCCTTCCAACCTTGCTTTCACAAACCATGGCTAACCGAATCCTTGGGTGCCTGCCAACAATCTCATACCATGAAGGAGTGCCTTTTTATTTTAGTTTTATTTAGATGACACTCCTCCCCACCTTTGCTTTCTCAAGCCATGGCTAACCGAATCCTCGGGTGCCTTTCAACATTTCACATACCATGGAGGAGTGTCTATTTGCAAAATTAAGTTGCTTACTGACGAATCAGAGCAAAACATGTGAAGAGAATTATTAATGAAAGTTGATTAATTGGGGCTGGGAACCCCGTTGCCAGCTCTTTTTGCAAAATTATTGGATAAGCGGATGAAGCCACTAGTCCATTGGTGAAAGTTGCCCAACAAGATTGAAAGATAAAACACCACATACTTCCTCATGAGCTATAAAACATTGACACAAATTGAGAAGCATTTTGAATTATTTAAAGGTAGCACATGAAGTATTTACTTGGAATGGCAGGAAATACCACATAGTAGGTAGGTATGGTGGACACAAATGGCATAGGTTTTGGCTCAATGTTTTGGATGCACGAGAAGCATTCCCTCTCAGTACAAGGCTTAGGCTAGCAAGGTTATTTGAAGCAAACACAAGTATGAACTGGTACAGCAAAACTTACAAAAAACATATTGCAAGCATTATAATACTCTACACTGTCTTCCTTGTTGCTCAAACACTTGTACCAGAAAATATCTAGACCTTAGAGAGACCAATCATGCAAACCAATTTCAACAAGCTCTACGGTAGTTCTCCACTAATAGGTTTAAACTACATGATGCATGAGTAAACATGATGTACTTGAGAGCTCAAAACAATTGCCAAGTATCAAGTTATCCAAGACAATATGAGGCATTTTCTGTTTCCAGCCAAATAACAATAAATGCAACAGCTTCCAACTTTTACCATTGAACATTAAAAGTAAAACGAAGAACATGTGTTCATATGAAAAAGCGGAGCGTGTCTCTCTCCCACACAAGGATTGCTAGGATCCGATCTTATTCAAACATAAACAAAAATAAAAACAAACAGACGCTCCAAGTAAAGCACATAAGATGTGACCGAATAAAAATATAGTTTCAATAGAAGAAACCTGATAAATTGTTGATGAAGAAGGGGATGCCTTGGGCATCCCCAAGCTTAGACGCTTGAGTCTTCTTGAAATATGCAGGGATGAACCACGGGGGCATCCCCAAGCTTAGACTTTTCACTCTTCTTGATAATATATCATCCTCCTCTCTTGACCCTTGAAAACTTCCTTCACACCAAACTTCTCATAAACTTCATTAGAGGGGTTAGTACTCAAAAAACTTGAATCCACTTTAGTCCTGTAGTGACACATTGTAATTACTCAATAAAACATTAGCTACAGCTCTCCACGTCTAGAATGCCTTGCTTAAAGTCCACAAGAGACAATGCAAAAAACAGAGACAGAATCTGCCAAAACAGAACAGCCAGTAAAGACGAATTTTTAAGAGGTACTTCCGTTGCTCAAATCAGAAAACTCAAAACTAATGAAAGTTGCGTACATATCTGAGGAACACGCACGTCAATTGGCAGATTTTTCTGAGTTACCTACAGAAAATCTGACCCAAATTCGTGACAGATAGAAATATGTTTCTGCGCAGAAATCCAAATCTAGTATCAACCTTCTATTAGAGACTTTACTTGGCAAAACAATGCAAATAGAATAAAGATAAGGAGAGGTTGCTACAGTAGTAACAACTTCCAAGACACAACAAAACAGTAGCAAAATAAAGACATGGGTTATCTCCCAAGAAGTGCTTTCTTTATAGCCATTAAGATGGGCTCAGCAATTTTGATGATGCACTCGCAAGAAATAAGAGTTGAAGCAAAAGAGAGAATCAAAAAGCAAATTCAAAACACATTTAAGTCTAACCCACTTCCTATGCATAGGAATCTTGTACACAAATAAATTCATGAAGAACAAAGTGACAAGCATAAGAAGATAAAACAAGAGTAACTTCAAAATTTTCAGCATATAGAGAGGTGTTTTAGTACCGTGCAAATTTCTACAACCATATTTTCCTCTCTCATAATAATTTTCAGTAGCTTCATGAACAAACTCAACAATATAACTATCACATAAAGCATGTTTTTCATGATTCATAGACACATAATTCCTATCAAGCTCAAAAATAGTGGGATTAAAACTTTCAAATCCAATTTTATCAATAATATAACAAGATGATTGATCAATCTCAAGAGATATGGGACTCCTAGATAAAGTCAAGAACTCTCCAATCCCATTTTAATTAGTAGTACAATTAATATTATCAAGTAACATAGGACCATCATCTAGAGCTTTATCATAAACATTTGCTAAGCAAAATTCTTTAGTATCATGCATTTCGACATCAGGCACAAACAAAGCATTATCATAAGATTTATCAAAATAGCATGGATTATAATAGATAACAGTAGCATAATTATTCTCACAAGTTTTACTCATAGGTACTATTTCAAGAGAATCCACAGGAACATAACATTCAACCTCTTTTGGTAAGCATGGAGGACAATCAAATAGTGTAAGAGATAAAGAGTTACTCTCATTAGAAGGTTGGCATGGGTAGCTAATCCATTCTTCCTCCTTTTGTTCATTACTCTCCTCTTCTTTTTCATCCAATGAGCTTTCAGGTTCATCAATTTCTTCTTCCACAGGTTCCTGCAAATTGTGAGTGCATTCTTGTGCATTAATGAGTCTCTCTTTATAATCAATGATATAAGGATTATCACTGTAACTTTCTATGCAAAAATTAAGGATAGAAGAGACATAATCTTTAAGGTCCTTACAAACAACACAAGTTTCATAATTTTTAGACATGAAGGATTCTATCCCAGAGGCTCTGATACGTCTCCGACGTATCGATAATTTCTTATGTTCCATGCCACATTATTGATGATATCTACATGTTTTATGCATACTTTATGTCATATTTATGCATTTTCCGGCACTAACCTATTAACGAGATGCCGAAGAGCCGATTCTTTGTTTTCTGCTGTTTTTGGTTTCAGAAATCCTAGTAAGGAAATATTCTCGGAATTGGACGAAATCAACGCCCAGGGGCCTATTTTGCCACGAAGCTTCCAAAAGACCGAAGAGAAGACGAAGTGGGGCCACGAGGCGGCGCCACACTAGGGCGGCGCGGCCCAAGCCCTGGCCGCGCGGCCCTAGCGTGTGGGCCCCTCGTGACTCTCCCGACTCTGCCCTTCCGCCTACAAATAGTCTTCGTCGCGAAACCCCCAGTACCGAGAGCCACGATACGGAAAACCTTCCAGAGACGCCGCCGCCGCCAATCCCATCTCGGGGGATTCAGGAGATCGCCTCCGGCACCCTGCCGGAGAGGGGATTCATCTCCCGGAGGACTCTACACCGCCATGGTCGCCTCCAGAGTGATGAGTGAGTAGTTCACCCCTGGACTATGGGTCCATAGCAGTAGCTAGATGGTTGTCTTCTCCTCATTATGCTTCATTGTCGGATCTTGTGAGCTGCCTAACATGATCAAGATCATCTATCTGTAATGCTATATGTTGTGTTTGTTGGGATCCGATGGATAGAGAATACTATGTTATGTTGATTATCAATCTATGTGTTGTTTATGATCTTGCATTCTCTCCGTTACTAGTAGATGCTTTGGCCAAGTTGATGCTTGTAACTCCAAGAGGGAGTATTTATGCTCGATAGTGGGTTCACGTCTCCGTGAATCTGGGGGAGTGACAGAAACCCCTAAGGTTATGGATGTGCTGTCGCCACTAGGGATAAAACATTGATGCTATGTCCGAGGATGTAGTTATTGATTACATTACGCACCATACTTAATGCAATTGTCTGTTGTTTGCAACTTAATACTGGAAGGGGTTCGGATGATAACCTGAAGGTGGACTTTTTAGGCATAGATGCATGCTGGATAGCGGTCTATGTACTTTGTCGTAATGCCCAATTAAATCTCACTATACTCATCATATCATGTATGTGCATTGTCATGCCCTCTCTATTTGTCAATTGCCCAACTGTAATTTGTTCACCCAACATGCTATTTATCTTATGGGAGAGACACCTCTAGTGAACTGTGGACCCCGGTCCATTCCTTTACATCGAATACAATCTCTTTGCAATACTTGTTCTCTTGTTCTCTGCAAACAATCATCATCCACACTATACATCTAATCCTTTGTTACAGCAAGCCGGTGAGATTGACAACCTCACTGTTTCGTTGGGGCAAAGTACTTTGGTTGTGTTGTGCAGGTTCCACGTTGGCGCCGGAATCCCTGGTGTTGCGCCGCACTACATCTCGCCGCCATCAACCTTCAACGTGCTTCTTGGCTCCTACTGGTTCGATAAACCTTGGTTTCTTACTGAGGGAAAACTTGCCGCTGTACGCATCACACCTTCCTCTTGGGGTTCCCAACGGACGCGTGTTGTACGCGTATCAAGCTCTTTTTCTGGCGCCGTTGCCGGGGAGATCAAGACACGCTGCAAGGGGAGTCTCCACATCCCAATCTCTTTACTTTGTTTTTGTCTTGCTTTACTTTATTTACTACTTTGTTTGCTGCATTATATCAAAACACAAAAAAATTAGTTGCTAGTTTTACTTTATTTGCTATCTTGTTTGCTATATTAAAAACACAAAAAAATTAGTTACTTGCATTTACTTTACTTGCTTCATCATGTTTCCTCCTAAGTTTATTCTTAAGGATGTACCGGTAGGCCGAGGGTCTATCCTCGGGAAGGATAATATAGAAGATTTTTTCACTCATATTAGTACGGTTGAAGATTTTGAAGATAGAGACCTGGTAGAACTTGCTCCTACTTATGAAATTGCTGCCGCTTCGTTAGTACACATGTTAGAAGCTAGATTTGTTAACCTCAACCCCGTAATGCAGCATATGTTCCTTACACTAAGTGATATGGAAGAAGGAGAAAAGAAAGATTTTGTCCTAGAAACCCTTCTTAAAGAATTTGGTGATGTAGCAAGAGAAGCTAGAAAGGTCTTTACTAAATATAATATGCTTGGATCTTATACAAACTTTGCTAGCACCCTTGAAAAGATGGAAAAAGATAGACAAAAATACACTAATAAAGTTAATTATGAGGGGGATATTAAAGCATCAATACCTTGCAAGCTCTTGGGAATGTGCGAGGCACTAGAAAAGAATTTTGATTGGACTGTTCCTGAAGATTTGTTTGATGAGAGTAGCAAGCCTAAGGGTAGTGAAAAGGGAGCCTCTGAAACTTACATAGATAAGATACAATGCATAGTTGAGAAAACTCCACACCCCGCTGTAGATGCACCATCTTTTGATAACACTTGATATACACTTTCTGCGCCTAGCTGAAAGGCGTTAAAGAAAAGCGCTTATGGGAGACAACCCATGTTTTTACTACAGTACTTTGTTTTATATTTGAGTCTTGGAAGTTGTTACTACTGTAGCAACCTCTCCTTATCTTAGTTTTGTGCATTGTTGTGCCAAGTAAAGTCGTTGATAGTAAGGTTCATACTAGATTTGGATTACTGCGCAGAAACAGATTTCTTGGCTGTCACGAATCTGGGCCAAATTCTCTGTAGGTAACTCAGAAAATTATGCCAATTTACGTGAGTGATCCTCAGATATGTACGCAACTTTCATTCAATTTAAGCATTTTCATTTGAGCAAGTCTGGTGCCTCAATAAAATTCTTCTTTACGAACTGTTCTGTTTTGATAGATTCTGCCTTTTATTTCGCATTGCCTGTTTTGCTATGCTTGATGGATTTTTCGATTCCATTGACTTTCAGTAGCTTTGTGCAATGTCCAGAAGTGTTAAGAATGATCATGTCACCTCTGAACATGTAAATTTTGATGGTGCACTAACCCTCTAATGAGTTGTTTTGAGTTTGGTGTGGAGGAAGTTTTCAAGGATCAAGAGAGGGAGATGATACAACATGATCAAGGAGAGTGAAAGCTCTAAGCTTGGGGATGCCCCGGTGGTTCACCCCTGCATATATCAAGAAGACTCAAGCGTCTAAGCTTGGGGATGCCCAAGGCATCCCCTTCTTCATCGACAACATTATCAGGTTCCTCTAGTGAAACTATATTTTTATTCCATCACATCTTATGTACTTTGCTTGGAGCGTCGGTTTGTTTTTGTTTTTGTTTTGTTTGAATAAAATGGATCCTAGCATTCATTGTGTGGGAGAGAGACACGCTCCGCTGTTGCATATGGACAAGTATGTCCTTAGGCTTTACTCATAGTATTCATGGCGAAAGTTTCTTCTTCGTAAAATTGTTATATGGTTGGAATTGGAAAATGATACATGTAGTAATTGCTATAATGTCTTGGATAATGTGATACTTGGCAATTGTTGTGCTCATGTTTAAGCTCTTGCATCATATACTTTGCACCTATTAATGAAGAAATACATAGAGCTTGCTAAAATTTGGTTTGCATAATTGGTCTCTCTAAGGTCTAGATAATTTCTAGCATTGAGTTTGAACAACAAGGAAGACGGTGTAGAGTCTTATAATGTTTACAATATGTCTTTTATGTGAGTTTTGTTGCACCGGTTCATCCTTGTGTTTGTTTCAAATAAACCTTGCTAGCCTAAACCTTGTATCGAGAGGGAATACTTCTCATGCATCCAAAATACTTGAGCCAACCACTATGCCATTTGTGTCCACCATACCTACCTACTACATGGTATTTCTCCGCCATTCCAAAGTAAATTGCTTGAGTGCTACCTTTAAATTTCTATCCTCTACCTTTACAATATATAGCTCATGGGACAAATAGCCTAAAAACTATTGTGGTATTGAATATGTACTTATGCACTTTATCTCTTATTAAGTTGCTTGTTGTGAGATAACCATGTTCCTGGGGACGCCATCAACTACTCTTTGTTGAATATCATGTGAGTTGCTATGCATGTTCGTCTTGTCTGAAGTAAGGGAGATTTACCACTAAAATGGTTAGAGCATGCATAATGTTAGAGAAGAACATTGGGCCGCTAACTAAAGCCATGATCCATGGTGGAAGTTTCAGTTTTGGACAAATATCCTCAATATCATATGAGAAAATTAATAATTGTTGAATGCTTATGCATAAAAGAGGAGTCCATTATCTATTGTCTATGTTGTCCCGGTATGGATGTCTAAGTTGAGAATAATCAATAGCGAGAAATCCAATGCGAGCTTTCTCCTTAGACCTTTCTACAGGCGGCATAGAGGTACCCCTTTGTAACACTTGGTTAAAACATATGCATTGCAATGATAATCCAGGTAATCCGAGCTAATTAGGACAAGGTGCGGGCACTATTAGTATACTATGCATGAGGCTTGCAACTTGTAAGATATAATTTACATGACACATATGCTTTATTACTACCGTTGACAAAATTGTTTCTTGTTTTCAAAACCAAAGCTCTAGCACAAATATAGCAATCGATGCTTTCCTCTTTGAAGGACCTTTCTTTTACTTTTATGTTGAGTCAGTTCACCTATTTCTCTCCATCTCAAGAAGCAAACACTTGTGTGAACTGTGCATTGATTCCTACATACTTGCATATTGCACTTGTTATATTACTTTGCATTGACAATATCCATGAGATATACATGTTACAAGTTGAAAGCAACCGCTGAAACTTCATCTTCCTTTGTGTTGCTTCAATACCTTTACTTTGAATTATTGCTTTATGAGTTAACTCTTATGCAAGACTTATTGATGCTTGTCTTGAAGTACTATTCATGAAAAGTCTTTGCTTTATGATTCATTTGTTTACTCATGTCATTTACATTGTTTGGATCGCTGCATTAATTACATATGCTTACAATAGTATGATCAAGGTTATGATGGCATGTCACTCCAGAAATTATCTTTGTTATCGTTTACCTGCTCGGGACGAGCAGAAACTAAGCTTGGGGATGCTGATACGTCTCCGACGTATCGATAATTTCTTATGTTCCATGCCACATTATTGATGATATCTACATGTTTTATGCATAATTTATGTCATATTTATGCATTTTCCGGCACTAACCTATTAACGAGATGCCGAAGAGCCAGTTTCTGTTTTCTGCTGTTTTTGGTTTCAGAAATCCTAGTAAGGAAATATTCTCGGAATTGGACGAAATCAACGCCCAGGGGCCTATTTTGCCACGAAGCTTCCAGAAGACCGAAGAGAAGACGAAGTGGGGCCACGAGGCGGCGCCACACTAGGGCGGCGCGGCCCAAGCCCTGGCCGCGCGGCCCTAGCGTGTGGGCCTCTCGTGACTCTCCCGACTCTGCCCTTCCGCCTACAAATAGTCTTCGTCGCGAAACCCCCAGTACCGAGAGCCACGATACGGAAAACCTTCCAGAGACGCCGCCGCCGCCAATCCCATCTCGGGGGATTCAGGAGATCGCCACCGGCACCCTGCCGGAGAGGGGATTCATCTCCCGGAGGACTCTACACCACCACGGTCGCTTCCGGAGTGATGAGTGGTGATGAGTGAGTAGTTCACCCCTGGACTATGGGTCCATAGCAGTAGCTAGATGGTTGTCTTCTCCTCATTATGCTTCATTGTCGGATCTTGTGAGCTGCCTAACATGATCAAGATCATCTATCTGTAATGCTATATGTTGTGTTTGTTGGGATCCGATGGATAGAGAATACTATGTTATGTTGATTATCAATCTATGTGTTGTTTATGATCTTGCATGCTCTCCGTTACTAGTAGATGCTTTGGCCAAGTTGATGCTTGTAACTCCAAGAGGGAGTATTTATGCTCGATAGTGGGTTCATGTCTCCGTGAATCTAGGGGAGTGACAGAAACCCCTAAGGTTATGGATGTGCTGTTGCCACTAAGGATAACACATTGATGCTATGTCCGAGGATGTAGTTATTGATTACATTACGCACCATACTTAATGCAATTGTCTGTTGTTTGCAACTTAATACTGGAAGGCGTTCGGATGATAACCTGAAGGTGGACTTTTTAGGCATAGATGCATGCTGGATAGCGGTCTATGTACTTTGTCATAATGCCCAATTAAATCTCACTATACTCATCATATCATGTATGTGCATTGTCATGCCCTCTCTATTTGTCAATTGCCCAACTGTAATTTGTTCACCCAACATGCTATTTATCTTATGGGAGAGACACCTCTAGTGAACTGTGGACCCCGGTCCATTCCTTTACATCGAATACAATCTACTGCAATACTTGTTTTACTGTTCTCTGCAAACAATCATCATCCACACTATACATCTAATCCTTTGTTACAGCAAGCCGGTGAGATTGACAACCTCACTGTTTCGTTGGGGCAAAGTACTTTGGTTGTGTTGTGCAGGTTCCACGTTGGCGCCGGAATCCCTGGTGTTGCGCCGCACTACATCTCGCCGCCATCAACCTTCAACGTGCTTCTTGGCTCCTACTGGTTCGATAAACCTTGGTTTCTTACTGAGGGAAAACTTGCCGCTGTACGCATCACACCTTCCTCTTGGGGTTCCCAACGGACGCGTGCTGTACGTGTATCAGGCTCCCATAAATAAAACAAATTGTTCTACCTCTTCAAACCCAAGATGAATATAGTTATTCCAATTGTAGTTCTTAATTAAAACTTCTTCACTAAAGCCACATTGGAATTTAAGATGTTTAGTATCCTGTTGAGAGCAACAGTTTATATCATGGCGTTTAAGCAAGATTTTAGCAATTGTATTCAATTTTTCTATCACAGCACTCATGACTTTACCCGTTCTTGATTCTCTATAATTATTATATATTTCTATAAGCTCCAACATGGTTATGCGTTCTTCCATAACAACAGTTTTTCATTTTTCGATTTTTCAAATTTTTATGGATTTTCGGGTATATGGGAAAAATAAAACAAGACAAAAACAAACAAGACAAAAGTAAACTAAGCAAAATAATACTAGACAGAAATAAACTAAGCACAAATAAACAAAACAAAAGTAAACTAAGCAAAACAAAATAAAATAAAATAAAAACAGAGAGAGAGGTAGAGTGTACTCCCCAGGTGAACTTATGAGTAGAGCTATGCCTCCCCGGCAACGGCGCCAGAAAATAGTCTTGATAACCCACAAGTGTAGGGGATCGCAACAGTCTTCGAGGGAAGTAAAACCCAAATTTATTGATTCGACACAAGGGGAGGTAAAGAATACTTATAAGCCTTAACAACTGAGTTTTCAATTCAGCTGCACCTGGAAAAGCACTAGTAACAGGGGTGATGTGAAAGCAGCAGTAATATGAGAGCAATAGTAATAGTAACACGGCAGCAATATCAGTAACACAGGAGCAATGGCACCAGAAAATAGTTGATACTACTTCCAATGACATATAGAAACGAGTATATGATGCTGAGAGATGGACCGGGGTTCCCAGCTATCTACACTAGTGGTAACTCTCCAATAACAAGCGACAAGTGTTGGGCGAACAAATTACAGTTGGGCAATTGATAGGATTGAAATAGCATTAAGACAGAACATCAAGATTATTAATTATGTAGGCATGTTTTCCATATATATTCATACGTGCTCGCAATGAGAAACTTGTACAACATCTTTTGTCCTACCAGCCGGTGGCAGCTGGGCCTCAAGGGAATCTACTGGCTATTAAGGTACTCCTTTTAATAGAGCACTGGAGCAAAGCATTAACACTTGGTGAAAACATGTGATCCTCATACCTACGCCTTCCCCTCCAGTTGTCCCAATTTCTGTCACTTTGGGGCCTTTGGTTCCGGACATACACATGTGCATACAACTTGTAGATACAATCTAAGCAATAAGTATAGAGCTTAAATCTAAGATCATGCCACTCGGGCCCTAGTGACAAGCATTAAGCATAACAAGATTGCAGCAACAATAACTTCACAAACTTTATAGATAGACTAATCATAATGTATCATCCATCGGATCCCAACAAACACAACACCGATTACATGAGATGGATCTCAATCATGTAAGGCAGCTCATGAGATCATTGTATTGAAGTAAATGGGAGAGAGAGTACCAACTAGCTACTGCTAGAACCCGTAGTCCATGGGGGAACTACTCACGGAGCATGATGGAGGCGGTGGCGTCGATGGAGATGGCTTCCGGGGGCACTTCCCCATCCCGGCAGGGTGCCAGAACAGAGACTTCTGTCCCCCGAATTGGAGTTTCGCGATGGCGGGCTCTGGAAGGTTTCTCGTCCCGTGGCTTTTTCGTATCGAAGATTTAGGTCAGGGGGCTTCTTATAGGCGAAGAGGCGGAGTCAGAAGGCTTACGGGGGCGCTACACAATAGGGGGGCGCCCCCCCCTTGGGCCGCGCCGCCCTACTGTCTGGTGGCCCTATGGCCCTCCTCTGGTCCCTCTCGGGTGTTCTGGAAGCTTCGTGGAATTTTAAGATTCTGGGCGTTGATTTCGTCCAATTCCGAGAATATTTCCTTACTAGGATTTCTGAAACCAAAAACAGCAGAAAACAGGACTGGCACTTCGGCATCTTGTCAATAGGTTAGTTCCGGAAAATGCATAATAATGACATAAAGTATGTATAAATCATGTAGGTATTGTCATAAAACAAGCATGGAACATCAGAAATTATGGATACGTTGGAGACGTATCATGCACCTATACATCTGACAAGTGTATTAGGTGTGTTGGGGACACAAGAGACTTCTTGTATCTTAATTGCAGGGTTGCTTGAGAGGGATATCTTTGACCTCTACCTCCCTGAGTTCGATAAACCTTGGGTGATTCACTGAAGGGAAACTTGCTGTTGTTCTACAAACCTCTGCTCTTGGAGGCCCAACACTGTCTACAGGAATAGATTCGTGCGTAGACATCAGACTACTCGTTCGACCGGATGGAAGCCTGGGATGTACCAGCAATGAAGCCACGACTAGAGACCACCACGGGAGGCGAGACTACAATACAGTTGTACAACATGTATTGTAGTATGTAATATTTATATAAGTTGTAATTATACTTCAATAAGTGAGTTTGCATACTCACCACTACTACTCAGTATTGTAATAAACCACTTAAGTATGTATATACATGGTATATGTTTTGTATGATTTGGATTTGCTTCTTGATTTCCATTGCGTGACTAGTTCTAGGCTCAAAGTTGAGCTCAGAAAACTTGCGCATGGAGTAACTATGAGTACCACTTTGTGTTACAGGGCTAGTGGAAGATGTCGGGAACGTTAGGAGATGAGAGTGAAGCACAACGCCTCGAGCGCGAGGCAAAGCAGAAGGAAGAGGCGGATGAAGCCGCCAGAAATCAGTTTCCACCACCACCACCACCCATGACGCAGCAGAACTTCATCCAATACATGCAAATGTTGGAGGAAAGACAATGTCTGACTATGGAGCAGCAAAATAAATTCTTTCAAGAGTTGCTGCAACAGAACCGGGTAGAGAGGCCAGAGAACCAAAGAGTTACTCTGTCAGATTTTCAGAACACTAAGCCAATATCGTTCGCCTACGTGCCTGAGCCAATGGACGCGGAGGATTGGTTGATGGATACCGAGCGAAAGCTCAACACTGTTGGATGCAATGACCTGGAGAAGGTCAGATATGCTACACACTTATTGTGTGGACCCACCACATCTTGGTGGGATAACATCGTAGCCATTTACCCAGCTGAGAAGGTGTTCAAGAGGAGTTCAAGAGGAAGTTCAGGGAATCCAATGTCCCTGAAAGTATAGTTGAGCTGAAACGTTGGGAGTTTGAAAGTCTCGAACATAAGGATAAGACTATCCTGACTTATGTCAGGGAGTTTTCAGGATTGTCACGATATGTTGTTCAAGAGGTCAACACGGAGGACAAGAAGAAGAAGAGGTTCATGAGAGGATTGATTCCTCAGTTTAAGGTACAACTCAGAATGTTGAGAGCTACTGAGTTTCAAGAGTTGGTGGATGCAGCCATCACTCTAGAAGATGATTTTAAACAGCTGCAAGAAGAAAAGCGGAAGAAGGCCAGATTTGAGCCTAAGAAGTTCATCAGTAACAAGCCCAACACTAGCTTGAGCTTCAAGCCAAGGTACAACAACAACAACAAGAGGAATCAAGGATTTCAGTCCGCAAACCAGGTCGTTTGCCGCAGTTGTGGATTCAAAGGACATTTCTCGAAAGATTGTCGTAAGCCCAAAATCATATGTTTTGGGTGTCGCAAGGAAGGACACATGCTGAAGGATTGCCCCAAGAGAAACAACGGGGGAGGATGATACGTCTCCAATGTATCGATAATTTCTTATGTTCCATGCTTGTTTTATGACAATACCTACATTTTTATATACACTTTATGTCATATTTATGCATTTTCCAGCACTAACCTATTAACAAGATGCCGAAGAGCCAGTTGCTGTTTTCTATTGTTTTTGGTTTCAGAAATCCTAGTAAGGAAATATTCTCGGAATTGGACGAAATCAACGCCCAGGGGCCTATTTTCCACGAAGCTTCCAGAACACCGAAAGGGAACCGAAGTGGGGCGACGAGGCGCCGCCACACTAGGGCGGCGCGGCCCAGGGGGGGGCCGCGCGGCCCTAGCGTGTGGGGCCCCCGTCAGCCCTCCGACTCCGCTCTTCCGCCTACTTAAAGTCTTTGTCGCGAATACCCCAGTACCGAGAGCCACGATACGAAAAACCTTCCAGAGACGCCACCGCCGCCAATCCCATCTCGGGGGATTCAGGAGATCGCCTCCGGCACCCTGCCGGAGAGGGGAATAATCTTCCGGAGGACTCTTCACCGCCATGGTCGCCTCCGAGTGATGTGTGAGTAGTTCACCCCTGGACTATGGGTCCATAGCAGTAGCTAGATGGTCGTCTTCTCCTAATTGTGCTATCATTGTTGGATCTTGTGAGCTGCCTAACATGATCAAGATCATCTATCTGTAATGCTACATGTTGCGTTTGTTGGGATCCGATGAATAATGAATGCTATGTTATGTTGATTATCAATCTATCATCTATGTGTTGTTTATGATCTTGCATGCTCTCCATTACTAGTAGAGGCTCTGGCCAAGTCGTTACTTATAACTCCAAGAGGGAGTATTTATGCTCGATAGTGGGTTCATGCCTCCATTAAATCTGGGACAGTGACAGAAAGTTCTAAGGTTGTGGATGTGTTGTTGCCACTAGGGATAAAACATCAATGCTATGTCTAAGGATATATTTGTTGATTACATTACGCACCATACTTAATGCAATTGTCTGTTGTTTGCAACTTAATACTGGAGGGGGTTCGAATGATAACCTGAAGGTGGACTTTTTAGGCATAGATGCATGCTGGATAGCGGTCTATGTACTTTGTCGTAATGCCCAATTAAATCTCACACTACTCTTCATAACATGTATGTGCATTGTCATGCCATCTTTATTTGTCAATTGCCCAACTGTAATTTGTTCACCCAACATGCTATTTATCTTATGGGAGAGACACCACTAGTGAACTGTGGACCCCGGTCCATTCTTTACATCGAATACAATCTACTGCAATACTCGTTCTACTGTTCTCTGCAAACATCATCATCCATACTATACATCTAATCCTTTGTTACAGCAAGCCGGTGAGATTGATAACCTCACTGTCACATTGGGGCAAAGTAATTTGGTTGTGTTGTGCAGGTTCCACGTTGGCGCCGGAATCCCTGGTGTTGCGCTGCACCACACTCCGCCGCCATCAACCTTCAACGTGCTTCTTGGCTCCTACTGGTTCGATAAACCTTAGTTTCTTACTGAGGGAAATTTGCCGCTGTACGCATCACACCTTCCTCTTGGGGTAACCAAAGGACGCGTGCTGTACGCGTAACAAGCATAAAAAATTTCTGGCGCCGTTGCGGGGGGAGATCAAGACACGCTGCAAGGGGAGTCTCCACTTCCAATCTCTTTACTTTGTTTTTGTCTTGCTTTACTTTATTTACTTCTTTGTTTGCTGCACTATATCAAAAATACAAAAAAAAATTAGTTACTTGTTTTACTTTACTTAATTCCATGCATGTTTTTATTTCACTAGTTAGGCTTAATGGAAAACAACAAAAATATTAGAGATCTTTTGAGTATTTATCTTGAGTTAGGACATGAGGAGTTTGAAGAGAAAATTAAAAAACCTATGAAACTTTATATGCATGCTAATGGAAATGTTATTAGTATGAATGCTTTGAACACAATTGTTGCTAATGCTATGGAAGAATTTAAGCTTGGGGAAGCTGGTTTTGATGAGCATGATATTTTTAGTCCCCCAAGCATGGAGGAGAAAATTTACTTTGATGATACTTTGCCTCCCATTTATGATGATAGTGGTATTTTGGTGCCACCTACTATGGAGGATAAAGTTTATTATGATTATACTATGCCTCCTATATTTGATGAGAATAAAAATGATAGCTACTTTGTTGAATTTGCTCCCACTACAATTAATAAGAATGACTATGCTTATGTTGGGAGTAGTAATTATTTTATGCATGAGACTCATGATAAGAAGGCTTTATGTGATAGTTATATTGTTGAGTTTGTTCATGATGCTACTGGAAATTATTATGAGAGAGGGAAATATGGTTGTAGAAGTTTTCATGTTACTAAAACACCTCTCTATATGCTGAAAATTTTGAAGTTACTTGTGTTTTATCTTCCTATGCTTGTCACTTTGTTCTTCATGAATTTATTTGTGTACAATATTCCTTTTCATAGGAAGTGGGTTAGACTTAAAAGTGTTTCTTATTTGCTTTTGATGCTTTCTTTTGCTCCAACTCTCATTTCTTGCGAGAGCATCATTAAAATTACTGAGCCCATCTTAATAGCTATAAAGAAAAGCGCTTATGGGAGACAACCCATGATTTTACTTCTGCACTTTTGTTTCATATTTGAGTCTTGGAAGTTGTTACTACTGTAGCAACCTCTCCTTATCTTAATTTTGTTGCATTGTTGTGCCAAATAAAGTCTTTGATAGTAAAGTTCATACTAGATTTGGATTACTGCGCAGAAACAGATTTCTTGCTGTCACGAATTTGGGTTGAATTCTCTGTAGGTAACTCAGAAAAATCTGCCAATTCACGTGAGTGATCCTCAGATATGTACACAACTTTAATTAAATTTGAGTATTTTCATCTGAGCAAATCTGGTGCCTCTTAAAAATTCGTCTTTACGGACTGTTCTGTTTTGACAGATTCTGCCTTTTATTTCACATTGCCTGTTTTGCTATGCTTGATGGATTTCTTTATTCCATTAACTTTCAGTAGCTTTGTGCAATGTCCAGAAGTGTTAAGAATGATTATGTCGCCTCTGAACATGTGAATTTTGATTATGCACTAACCTTCTAATGAGTTGTTTTGAGTTTGGTGTGGAGGAAGTTTTCAAGGATCAAGAGAGGAGGATGATACAATATGATCAAGGAGAGTGAAAGCTCTAAGCTTGGGGATCCCCCGGTGGTTCACCCCTGCATATTTCAAGAAGACTCAAGCATCTAAGCTTGGGGATGCCCAAGGCATCCCCTTCTTCATCGACAACATTATCAGGTTCCTCTAGTGAAACTATATTTTTATTCCGTCACATCTTATGTGCTTTACTTGGAGCGTCTGTATGTTTTTGTTTTGTTTTGTTTGAATAAAGTTGGATCCTAGCATTCATTGTGTGGGAGAGAAACACGCTCCGCTGTTGCATATGGACAAATATGTCCTTAGGCTTTACTCATAATGTTCATGGCGAAGGTTGAAACTTCTTCGTTAATTGTTATATGGTTGGAAACGGGAAATGCTACATGTAGTAATTGGTATAATGTCTTGAATAATTTGATACTTGGCAATTGTTGTGCTCATAAGGATCATGTTTAAGCTCTTGCATCATAAACTTTGCACCTATTAGTGAAGAAATACATAGAGCTTGCTAAAAAATTTGTTTGCATGATTGGTCTCTCTAAGGTCTAGATATTTTATAGTAAGGGTTTGAACAACAAGGAAGACAGTGTAGAGTCTTATAATGCTTGCAATATGTTTTTATGTGAGTTTTGCTGTACCGGTTCATACTTGTGTTTGTTTCAAATAACCTTGCTAGCCTAAGCCTTGTATTGAGAGGGATTACTTCTCGTGCATCCAAATCCTTGAGCCAATAACTATGCCATTTGTGTCCACCATACCTACCTACTACATGGTATTTCTCCGCCATTCCAAAGTAAATTGCTTGAGTGCTACCTTTAAATTTCTATCCTTTATTTTTGCAATATATATCTCATGGGACAAATAGCCTAAAAACTATTGTGGTATTGAATATGTACTTATGTATCTTATTTCTTATTAAGTTGCTTGTTGTGCGATAACCATGTTCCTGGGGACGCCATCAACTACCCTTTGTTGAATATCATGTGAGTTGCTATGCATGTTCGTCTTGTCTGAAGTAAGGGTGATTTACCATGAGTTGAATGGTTTGAGCATGCATATTGTTAGAGAAGAACATTGGGCCGCTAACTAAAGCCATGATCCATGGTGGAAGTTTCAGTTTTGGACAATAATCCTCAATCTCTTATGAGAATATTATCTGTTGTTGAATGCTTATGCATTAAAGAGGAGTCCATTATCTGTTGTCTATGTTGTCCCGGTATGGATGTCTAAGTTGAGAATAATCAAAAGCGAGAAATCCAATGCGAGCTTTCTCCTTAGACCTTTGTACAGGCGGCATAGAGGTACCCCTTTGTGATACTTGGTTAAAACATATGTATTGTGGTGATAATCCAGGTAATCCGAGCTAATTAGGACAAGGTGCGGGCACTATTGGTATACTATGCATGAGGCTTGCAACTTGTAGGATATAATTTACATAACACATATGCTTTATTACTACCGTTGACAAAATTGTTTCTTGTTTTCAAAATAAAAGCTCTAGCACAAATATAGCGATCGATGCTTCCCTCTTCGAAGGGCCTTTCTTCTACTTTTACATTGAGTCAGTTTACCCATTTCCTCCCATCTCAAGAAGCAAACACTTGTGTTAACTGTGCATTGATTCTTACATACTTGCATATTTGCATTCATCATATTACTTTAAGTTGACAACTATCCATGAGATATACATGTTACAAGTTGAAAGCAACCGCTGAAACTTAATCTTCCTTTGTGTTGCTTCAGTACCTTTACTATGAATTTATTGCTTTATGAGTTAACTCTTATGCAAGAATTATTGATGCTTGTCTTGAAAGTACTATTCATGAAAAGTCTTTGCTATATGATTCAATTGTTTAACCATTGTCTTTACCATTGCTTTGGATCGCTGCATTCATTACATATGCTTACAAATAGTATTTATCAAGATTATGATGGCATGTCACTTCAGAAATTATCTTTGTTATCGTTTACCTACTCGGGACGAGTAGGAACTAAGCTTGGGGATGCTAATACGTCTCCAACGTATCGATAATTTCTTATGTTCCATGCTTGTTTTATGACAATACCTACATGTTTTATATACACTTTATGTCATATTTATGCATTTTCCGGCACTAACCTATTAACAAGATGCCGAAGAGCCAGTTGTTGTTTTCTGCTGTTTTTGGTTTCAGAAATCCTAGTAAGGAAATATTCTCGGAATTGGACGAAATCAACGCCCAGGGGCCTATTTTTCCACGAAGCTTCCAGAACACCGAAAGGGAACCGAAGTGGGGCGACGAGGCGCCGCCACACTAGGGAGGCGCGGCCCAGGGGGGCCCGCGCAGCCCTAGCGTGTGGGGCCCCCGTCAGCCCTCCGACTCCGCCCTTCCGCCTACTTAAAGTCTTCGTCGTGAATACCCCAGTACCGAGAGCCACGATACGGAAAACCTTCCAGAGACACCGCCACCGCCAATCCCATCTCGGGGGATTCAGGAGATCGCCTCCGGCACCCTACCGGAGAGGGGAATCATCTCCCGGAGGACTCTTCACCGCCATGGTCGCCTCCGGAGTGATGTGTGAGCAGTTTACCCCTGGACTATGGGTCCATAGCAGTAGCTAGATGGCCGTCTTCTCCTAATTTTGCTATCATCGTTGGATCTTGTGAGCTGCCTAACATGATCAAGATCATCTATCTGTAATGCTACATGTTGCGTTTGTTGGGATCCGATGAATAATAAATGCTATGTTATGTTGATTATCAATCTATCATCTATGTGTTGTTTATGATCTTGCATGCTCTCCGTTAGTAGTAGAGGCTCTGGCCAAGTCGTTACTTGTAACTCCAAGAGGGAGTATTTATGCTCGATAGTGGGTTCATGCCTCCATTAAATCTGGGACAGTGACAGAAAGTTCTAAGGTTGTGGATGTGCTGTTGCCACTAGGGATAAAACATCAATGCTATGTCTAAGGATGTATTTGTTCATTACATTACACACCATAATTAATGCAATTGTCTGTTGTTTGCAACTTAATACTGGAGGGGGTTCGGATGATAACCTAAAGGTGGACTTTTTAGGCATAGATGCATGCTGGATAGCGGTCTATGTACTTTGTCGTAATGCCCAATTAAATCTCACACTACTCATCATAACATGTATGTGCATTGTCATGCCATCTTTATTTGTCAATTGCCCAACTGTAATTTGTTCACCCAACATGCTATTTATCTTATGGGAGAGACACCACTAGTGAACTGTGGACCCCGGTCCATTCTTTACATCGAATACAATCTACTACAATACTCGTTCTACTGTTCTCTGCAAACATCATCATCCACACTATACATCTAATCCTTTGTTACAGCAAGCCGGTGAGATTGACAACCTCACTGTCACGTTGGGGCAAAGTAATTTGGTTGTGTTGTGCAGGTTCCACGTTGGCGCCGGAATCCCTGGTGTTGCGCCGCACTACACTCCGCCGCCATCAACCTTCAACGTGCTTCTTGGCTCCTACTGGTTCGATAAACCTTGGTTTCTTACTGAGGGAAATTTTCCGCTGTACGCATCACACCTTCCTCTTGGGGTTCCCAACGGATGCGTGCTGTACACGTAACAAGCATCAGAGGACAGTCAGGAGGAGGAGGAAACCGAAGTTGAAATTCTGGAGGGAACTGGAAGAATAAGAAGCCCTTCGGAAAGTTGAACTGCACCAGCCTGGAGGAGGTGGTAAACTCCGATCAAGCAGTGATATGTACGCTTCAGATTCTCACTCACCCTGGCAAAGTACTTTTTGATACTGGTGCAACTACATCATTCATTTCTCAGCAATTCATCATCAAACATGGGATTAGTTGCACTAAGTTAGATACATCTATCACCATACTATCTGCGGGGGGAACGATAGTAGTAACCCACATTAAACAGGGACAAGTCATTATGATCAATAAATGTGCGTTTGACGCAGACCTGTTCGTTCTACCTATGAAGGACATAGATGTCATTCTTGGTATGAACTGGTTAGAGGCAAATGGAGCTTTGATATACTGTGCAAATAAGACAGTGTCTTTGAAAAGCCCAGATGGAGGCAGAATGATTTATCAAGGAGATAAGCATACTCAGATTGAAGTAGAGTTACAGTTGAATAGCATGAAGGAAGTGAAACTTGAGGACATACCCGTAGTTAATGAATTCCAGGATGTTTTTCCTAAGGAATTACCTGGAATACCACCAGATAGGGAGATAGAGTTCACTATCGACCTAATTCCGGGAACAGCTCGGATTGCTAAAGCACCATACAAGATGGGGCCTAAGGAGTGGACAGAACTCAAGGAACAACTGGAAGACCTAGAACAAAAAGGATTCATTCAGGAGAGTATTTCACCATGGGGATCACCAGTAATATTCGTGGACAAAAGGGATGGAGGCCGAAGGATGTGCGGAGACTACAGGAACTTGAACAATGTTACTATCAAGAACAAGTATCCACTTCCCAGAATACAAGATCTGTTTGATCAAGTTAGAGGAGCAGGAGTCTTTTCCAAGATTGATCTGAGATCATGTTGCCGGCTCCGCCACATCCTGGTTCCCCACAGCGAGGCGCGCCCCCGACGCCATCTCCCGTGTCCCGGTTCGTCCTGACCTGCTGAATCGAACCCTGGCCAGAGCTCTTTTCCGCCATGGCCTTCATCCTGGAGCTCCGCGTTTGTCTGGTTCATGTTGCCGCGCGCCCATCTCTTGACACCATCAGGTTAACATCGCGGTGGTAAACTGCTTGCTCTCTGATCCTTGAGGTTCTGAGGTCAAATCCCCAATCTGGCTAATTAAGCCTTTTTCTTTTGTTCCCTTGTTGCTTGATTCAGATCTGCACCTGATGGGCTTCAGCCCAGATCGTCCCTCCCTTGGAGAAGCCCACCGTGCGCGCAGCAGTCAGTGAGCCCAGCGCTGCAGGTAGCAGCCCAACACACCAGATCCTCCCCTCTCTTTTTTTTGTCCCACTCTTTTGCAAAATTGGTTTGAATTATATTTTCTAAACCGTAACTCGAAATAAAATGTTTTACATATGAAAATTGATCAGAAAAACATAAGGAACATGAATATTCCATCCATTCATCTGTTTGCATCTCGCATCATGTCGCGCGTTGATATTCTTCCATGTTCACCTAACATAATATGCGGAGTATTTCGGATACCGACTATGGTTTCCCCGCTCCGTTTAACTTTGAAGTAGCTCACCCATGCCATGTGATGCCATGCTAATGAACACTTAACTTTGCCGGTAGGAAATGCAACTCGAACATAATAATTTGTTTGTCTGGGGTTCCGACTCCGATTAAATTGGATAAGTTGCATCGCATCATCGTTGCCATGTCATGCATATCATATCATGATCATGCCGGTTCTTTATCCGTAGTAGTAAGACTTGCATACGTTGTTTGTCCAGCATTTGCTTCTTCCCGGATAGGATCGCGAAGTGGTGATGTGAGATACGCCAAGTTCTCCGGATGTTCCTCGGCGAGCTTTAACAGGCAAGCATTTCCCCTATACTTCTGCCCCTGCAGAAGTCGCTCACCTATTTTATTTTGCCTTCTCCCTCATGCTATCCTTAAGTTGCGTTCTTGTCACGTGTCCTTTCCACTTGTTACCTCAAGCAGCCCATATCGCCACCACCACCTCCTACGGCTATTGTTTGGTTATCGGGTCTGCCTTGCGAGTCGTAGTGCATGCTAGTGCTGTCTTATCTCGTTACCGTTATTGTTATCTTATCGGGTTATATGTTGGGAAGAATCATGGTTACTTTAGTTGTTGACATTTGTTTAGCGGAGGCATCGGTGGGTCAGCTGCTCGTTTTTGTGACGGCTCACTTGTGTTTCCTAAATATCTTAGGACCCCGAGTTCTTGTTATTTGTTCCGAGACTGAGCGCTCTAACCACACGTGGGTATGCTTACCGGGTCTCCCCACGACCACTGCCGGAATCTACAGCCTTGTCCAGTGGCCACAACTAGTTTGGATGTTTGTTTTGTTTCTCTCGGGCGTGCAAGCATGTTTCTTTGTGGTCAGATGATATGATGTTACTTTTGGGGAAGCCGTGAGTGCCTTGTAACCCCGTTGTCTCTTGCACGCTCGTAGGTGCGGCACGTATTGTTAAGAGGTCATCCTCTAGTGGGCTCTGATCCTCTTAGCCGTTCTCGCAACAGCTAGGTCCGCCTCGGAGTTTCGATCGGGCTCCGAAACGGGTTAACTTAGTTAGGTGGCTTCCTGGACTTTGTTGTAGTGAAGGAGAGTGCGTGTCGTGATATCCACCTATCGTAAGTGGGTTGAGCGTGCGTGTGGGCACATTTGGGCACCCCTGCAGGGTTACAATCTTATCGATAAGCCGTGTCCGCGGTTATGGACGACTTGGAGCTGTATGACTCGACCATAGACAACTTATACCTATTGTTTCAATACTAATAACTTGCATAGTAAGATAGAACAACCTAAATAATAACTGGTTAAAACTTGACAACAGTGTGAGTGCCTTTGTAAGTACCTCCTTGCGAGGGGGGAACACATCGGTTGGGTTATGTTTGCAGAGTATAGAACTGTTAGCTTATGCGCTCTCTCACCTCTCTGATTAGACGAATGTTGTAGAGTGTCTCTATAGGTTTTTAGTGCTTGCGCGCTGCCGCTTAACTCCACCATATTGCCTATGACGTTCCTCTTGCGTCCTCTAAGTCCCCTGCGTGCCTCAAGTACAAAGGACGACTGGTTGACGAATGCTTATACGTCTTGAAGTCTTGTTAAGTACGAACCCGTACTTATTGCTGCTTCTACTGGATATAACCGGGCAGGTATGAAGATATGTTCGATGAAGACGACGTTAGCAAGGTTACCCTTTCGGCTTGGCCTGGGCAGGGTTATGGACGCCACTGGTTATCTTCAGGACTCTTAGTCCAATTTGTATCTTGTCCGTACTCGGATGTATTCGCTCTTTTGTATGATTTGGATCTTTGTATTGTATATTTGTATCTTGACTCGTTGGAGTCGTTGTTGTAATATATGTATCTTGTGGGCTCTATTGTAATCCTGTTGTAATGTTACCGCTCGAGTTAATTCCTCTGACATCACGTGTGTGATTCGTCGCGCACGTCGTGTCGGAGGGCGTCTCAGAATCGATATCGTGCGGATTTCGGCGGGATCGCTGGAATCCTCAGGATACCGGTTTCGGGGCGTCACAAGTATCAGCTGACCCACCGATGCCTCCGCTAAACAAATGTCAACAACTAAAGTAACCATGATTCTTCCCAACATATAACCCGATAAGATAACAATAACGGTAACGAGATAAGACAGCACTAGCATGCACTACGACTCGCAAGGCAGACCCGATAACCAAACAATAGCCGTAGGAGGTGGTGGTGGCGATATGGGCTGCTTGAGGTAACAAGTGGAAAGGACACGTGACAAGAACGCAACTTAAGGATAGCATGAGGGAGAAGGCAAAATAAAATAGGTGAGCGACTTCTGCAGGGGCAGAAGTATAGGGGAAATGCTTGCCTGTTAAAGCTCGCCGAGGAACATCCGGAGAACTTGGCGTATCTCACATCACCACTTCGCGATCCTATCCGGGAAGAAGCAAATGCTGGACAAACAATGTATGCAAGTCTTACTACTACGGATAAAGAACCGGCATGATCATGATATGATATGCATGACATGGCAACGATGATGCGATGCAACTTATCCAATTTAATCGGAGTCGGAACCCCAGACAAACAAATTATTATGTTCGATTTGCATTTCCTACCGGCAAAGTTAAGTGTTCATTAGCATGGCATCACATGGCATGGGTGAGCTACTTCAAAGTTAAACGGAGCGGGGAAACCATAGTCGGTATCCGAAATACTCCGCATATTATGTTAGGTGAACATGGAAGAATATCAATGCGCGACATGATGCGAGATGCAAACAGATGAATGGATGGCATATTCATGTTCCTTATGTTTTTCTGATCAATTTTCATATATAAAACATTTTATTTTGAGTTACGGTTTAGAAAATATAATTCAAACCAATTTTGCAAAAGAGTGGGACAAAAAAAAGAGAGGGGAGGATCTGGTGTGTTGGGCTGCTACCTGCAACGCTGGGCTCACTGACTGCTGCGCGCACGGTGGGCTTCTCCAAGGGAGGGACGATCTGGGCTGAAGCCCATCAGGTGCAGATCTGAATCAAGCAACAAGGGAACAAAAGAAAAAGGCTTAATTAGCCAGATTGGGGATTTGACCTCAGAACCTCAAGGATCAGCGAGCAAGCAGTTTACCACCGCGATGTTAACCTGATGGTGTCAAGAGATGGGCGCGCGGCAACATGAACCAGACAAACGCGGAGCTCCAGGATGAAGGCCATGGCGGAACAGAGCTCTGGCCAGGGTTCGATTCAGCAGGTCAGGATGAACCGGGACACGGGAGATGGCGTCGGGGGCGCGCCTCGCTGTGGGGAACCAGGATGTGGCGGAGCCGGCAACATGGGGTCACCGGAGCTTCACCGGCGACGAGCATCTGCGAGGTAAAACGACGGTCACCGTCGGAGAATTGAACCAGAGAACGAGTAAGAAGAAAGGGAGGTCTAGGAGAAGCGTGAGAGTACCAGGAGTGTGAATTTGTGGTCGAGGCCGTCGGACGAGGACGGAGGCGGCCGGAATCGAAGAAGTTCGCCGGCAGGTCGGAGATGGAATCGGCGAATTCGCCGTTGATTGGAGTTGTCCCAACTCGATTCCTTGCACCCGAACGTAGAGGACGACGAGGCGCATCCGTCGGTGTCTTCGGCTCGGCGAGGGGTTGTCTATAGCAGCAGCGCCATGACGGGGAGGTGGTGGTGCTGTTCCTTCGTTTGCCTACAGAGAACATAGAAAAGGGTAGGGAAAGAGGAGGGAGTGGCGGCGGCAGAGAGGGGAGAAGGGCTAGGATTTTCCTTGGCTTGGAGAGGAATTAAAAGGGAAGAGGAAAAGGGAGCAGGTGGGGAGTGGGCGTGCTTGGCGTGGTCCATGGCGTGACGTCGACCGGGGAAGAGAGAGGAGCACGTCTCTCTCGTGCTTTGGGTGGAGAAAGATGACCACAGTGTGAAGGGGTACACAGGCCTTGGGCCGGGGTGTTGGAAGGAGGAGAATTGGGCCGCCAGGAGAGAAAGGTGGAGGGGGAAGAATGGGCCAGAGAGAGAGAGCCCAAGAGAGGGGTTACGGTTTTGTTAGAAGAAAAAGAGAAGGGGGAGTTTAATATATAAACCATATGAGAGGGGGAGAAAGAAATAGTTTTTAGTTAAAATAATTTTATTTGTTAAAATTTTGTGGATGATATGATGCATGATCCATGATGATGCACAAAAGAAAAAGAACAAACAAATCTATTAGGGGTACTACCCTGGGCCGTTACAAAGATGTTCCGAAAACTGCCTTTGTTTCAAGGTATGGATATCATGAGTACCTAGTAGTACCTTTTGGGGTAACCAATGCCCCAACAATATCCATGAATCTTATGAATAAGATCCTCATGCCATGTCTGGACAAGTTTGTCATCGTGTTCATCGATGATATCTTGATATACTCCAAGGACAAAGCTGAACATGCAGAAGATCTTAGGATAGTGTTGCAAACACTAAGAGAACATCAGCTCTATGCCAAATTTAGTAAGTGTGAGTTTTGGCTAGACCAAGAAGAATTTCTTGGACATGTCATCAGCAAGGATGGGATAGCAGTAAACCCAAGCAAGGTAGCAGCAGTTTTAGAATGGGAAGCACCAAAGAATGTCAAGGAAATCCGAGGATTGTTAGGATTGGCAGGATACTACAGGAGATTCATTGAAGGATTCTCCAAGATAGCAGGACCAATGACTAAGTTGTTAAGGAAGAAGACACCGTTCGTGTGGTCTGATGAGTGTGAGAAAAGTTTTCAGACTCTAAAGGAGAAACTGACCACATCACCGGTGTTAGCAGTTCCGGAAGTCGGCAAGGATTACATTATGTATTGTGACGCATCCAAGAATGGATTAGGTTGCGTACTCATGCAAGATCGGAAAGTAATATCTTATGGATCAAGGCAACTCAGACCGCATGAAGTGAACTATCCAACACATGACCTAGAGCTAGCAGCGGTTGTATTTGCACTAAAAACTTGGAGACATTTTCTCTATGGAGCCAAGTGTGAGCTTTATACAGATCACAAGAGTCTCAAGTACTTCTTCACTCAGAAGGAATTGAATATGCGACAGAAAAGATGGCTCGAGTTAATAAAGGATTATGACCTGACCATCAATTACACTCCAGGAAAGGCTAATGTTGTAGCAGATGCCTTAAGTAGAAAGAGTACTAGAGGAGTATAACAAGAAATAGCACCGGAGTTGAAGAAGGAAATAAGCCAAGCACAAATACAACTTTGGGAGAAGGAAGCACATGAAGGACTATCAGCACTACAAGTGACAGATGAATTAAGTGTGAATTTAAGAAATGAGATTATCATGGGTCAACTTGATGATCCATTCATCATGGAGGAAATGAGAAGGATCGATGAAGGAAGACCATCAGAGTTCCACCGAGGAGAGTCTGGATCATTATGGTTCCAGAAAAGGATTTGCGTTCCAGATAACGCTGAGATCAAGGAAGTTATACTTAGAGAAGCTCATCAAACACCGTATTCAATCCATCTAGGATGTACAAAGATGTACATGGACCTAAAAGAGTTGTTCTGGTGGAATAACATGAAGAGAGAAATTGCACAATATGTGGCGGAATGCCATACTTGTCAAAGGGTGAAGGAAGAACACCAAAGTCCAGCAGGACCATTACAACCTTTACCAATCCCAGAATGGAAGTGGGAAGAGATAGGAATGGATTTCATCACCGGGCTACCCATGACCAATAAAAAGAAGGACATGATATGGGTAATCGTGGACCGGTTGACGAAGAGTGCACATTTCTTAGCCGTAAATCAACAAGATAAAGGTGAAAAACTTATAGATCTTTACATCAAAGAGATAGTAAGTAAACATGGAGTACCCAAGAAAATAGTATCAGATCGAGGAACTGTGTTCACCTCAGCCTTTTGGAAGCAACTTCATGAAGCTTTAGGATCCAAATTAGACTATAGCACCGCCTATCATCCTCAGACGGGAGGACAAACGGAGAGGACAAATCAGATACTGGAAGATATGCTTAGGGCTTGTGCCCTAGATTTTGGAGGATCATGGGAGGAACACTTACCACTAGCAGAGTTTTCTTACAACAACAGTTATCAAAGTAGCATCAAGATGGCACCGTTTGAAGCTCTGTACGGAAGGAAGTGTAGATCACCTATCTGTTGGTAGGAGGCAGGTTCAAGTAAGGAGTTTGATCCAGATTATGTGAAGGAGAAGCAACAGATAATTGATGTGATAAGGGACGGACTCAAGATAGCCCAAAGCCGACATAAGAGTTACGCAGACCAAAAGAGAAGGACATGGGAACCAAAAGTCGGGGACATGGTTTATCTTAAGGTAAGTCCGATGAAAGGTCTCCAGAGATTCGGAGTGAAGGTGAAGCTTAGCCCTAGATACATAGGACCTTTCAAGATACTGAGTCAGAACCGAGGGATAGCTTTTGAATTGGAACTACCGGGAAGATTAGGCTAGGTACACAATGTGTTTCATGTGTCGCAACTCAGAAAATGTTTAAAGACATGATACGTCTCAAACGTATCTATAATTTCTTATGTTCCATGCTACTTTATTGAAGATACTCACATGTTTTATACATACTTTATGTCATATTTATGCATTTTCCGGCACTAACCTATTAACGAGATGCCGAAGAGCCAGTTGTTGTTTTCTGCTGTTTTTGGTTTCAGAAATCCTAGTAAGGAAATATTCTCGGAATTGGACGAAATCAATGCCTAGGGTCTTATTTTTCCACGAAGCTTCCAGAAGTCCGAAAGGGAAACGAAGTGGGGCGACGAGGCGGCGACACGCCAGGGCCGCGCGGCCAGGCCTGGGGCCGCGCCGCCCTGTTGTGTGGGCCCCTCGTGGCACGCCCTGACCTACCCTTCCGCCTACATATAGTGTTCATCGCGAATACCCCAGTACCGAGAGCCACGATACGGAAAACCTTCCAGAGACGCCGTCACCGCCAATCCCATCTCGGGGGATTCAGGAGATCGCCTCTGGCACCCTGCCGGAGAGGGGAATCATCTCCCGGAGGACTCTTCATCGCCATGATCGCCTACGGAGTGATGTGTGAGTAGTTCATCCCTGGACTATGGGTCCATAGCAGTAGCTAGATGGTTGTCTTCTCCTCATTGTGCTATCATTGTTGGATCTTGTGAGCTGCCTAACATGATCAAGATCATCTATTTGTAATGCTACATGTTGCGTTTGTTGGGATCCGATAAATATGGAATGCTATGTTATGTTGATTATCAATCTATCATCTATGTGTTGTTTATGATCTTGCATGCTCTCCATTATTAGTAGAGGCTCAGGCGAAGTCGTTACTTGTAACTCCAAGAGGGAGTATTTATGCTCGATAGTGGGTTCATGCCTTCATTAAATCTGGGACAGTGACAGAAAGTTCTAAGGTTGTGGGTGCTTTTGCCACTAGGGATAAAACATCAATGCTATGTCTAAGGATATTTGTGTTGATTACATTACGCACCATACTTAATGCAATTGTCTGTTGTTTGCAACTTAATACTAGAAGGGGTGCGGATGCTAACCTGAAGGTGGACTTTTTAGGCATAGATGCATGCTGGATAGCCGTCTATGTACTTTGTCGTAATGCCCAATTAAATCTCACACTACTCATCATAACATGTATGTGCATTGTCATGCCATCTTTATTTGTCAATTTCCCAACTGTAATTTGTTCACCCAACATGCTATTTATCTTATGGAGAGACACCACTAGTGAACTGTGGACCCCGGTCCATTCTTTACATCAAATACAATCTACTGCAATACTTGTTCTTACTGTTTTCTGCAAACATCATCATCCATGCTATAGATCTAATCCTTTGTTACAGCAAGCCGGTGAGATTTACAACCTCACTGTCACGTTGGGGCAAAGTAATTTGGTTGTGTTGTGCAGGTTCCACGTTGGTGCTGGAATCCCTGGTGTTGCGCCGCACTACACTCCGCAACCATCAACCTTCAACGTGCTTCTTGGCTCCTACTGATTCGATAAACCTTGGTTTCTTACTGAGGGAAACTTGCCGCTGTACGCATCACATCTTCCCCTTGGGGTTCCCAACGGACGCGTGCTGTACGCGTATCAAGGCTAAATTTCTGGCGCCGTTGCCGGGGAGATCAAGACACGCTGCAAGGGGGGTCTCCACTTCCAATCTCTTTACTTTGTTTTTGTCTTGCTTTATTTTATTTACTTCTTTGTTTGCTGCATTATATTAAAATACAAAAAAATTAGTTACTTGCTTTACTTTATTTACTATCAATGGTAAAATAATTGGTGTTGGCAATGTTTCTATTCCTAATGCAAAGCTTGCAAAACTGCCTGAACCTGCTAAAACTGCTGAAACTACTTGTGATAAAACTGCTGAAATTTTTTCCAATATTGGGGACAATGATCCCATTGCTTTAGATCATAATGGTTTAGATTTTGATGATTGTCACATCTCTGAAGTTATAAAGTTCTTACAAAAACTTGCTAAAAGTCCCAATGCTAGTGCTATAAATTTGGCCTTTACAAAACATATTACAAATGCTCTCATAAAAGCTAGAGAAGAGAAACTAAAACTTGAAACTTCTATTCCTAGGAAGTTAGAAGATGGTTGGGAGCCCATCATTAAGATGAAGGTCAATGATTTTGATTGTAATGCTTTATGTGATCTTGGTGAAAGTATTTGTGTTATGCCTAAGAAAATCTATAATATGCTTGACTTGCCACCATTGAAAAACTGTTATTTGGATGTTAATCTTGCTGATAATTCTACAAAGAAACCTTTGGGGAGGATTGATACGCGTACAGCACGCGTCCGTTGGGAACCCCAAGAGGAAGGTGTGATGCGTACATCGGCAAGTTTTCCCTCAGTAAGAAACCAAGGTTTATCGAACCAGTTGGAGCCAAGAAGCACGTTGAAGGTTGATGGCGGCGAGATGTAGTGCGGCGCAACACCAGGGATTCCGGCGCCAACGTGGAACCTGCACAACACAACCAAAGTACTTTGCCCCAACGAAACAGTGAGGTTGTCAATCTCACCGGCTTGCTGTAACAAAGGATTAGATGTATAGTGTGGATGATGTTTGTTTGCAGAAAACAGTAGAACAAGTATTGCAGTAGATTGTATTCGATGTTAAGAATGGACCGGGGTCCACAGTTCACTAGAGGTGTCTCTCCCATAAGATAAATAGCATGTTGGGTGAACAAATTACAGTTGGGCAATTGACAAATAGAGAGGGCATGACAATGCACATACATGATATGATGAATATTGTGAGATTTAATTGGGCATTACGACAAAGTACATAGACCGCTATCCAGCATGCATCTATGCCTAAAAAGTCCACCTTCAGGTTATCATCCAAACCCCTTCCAGTATTAAGTTGAAAACAACAGACAATTGCATTAAGTATGGTGCGTAATGTAATCAATAACTACATCCTCGGACATAGCATCAATGTTTTATCCCTAGTGGCAACAGCACATCCACAACCTTAGAGGTTTCTGTCACTCCCCCAGATTTAATGGAGACATGAACCCACTATCGAGCATAAATACTCCCTCTTGGAGTTAAGAGTAAAAACTTGGCCAGAGCCTCTACTAATAACGGAGAGCATGCAAGATCATAAACAACACATAGGTAATAGATTGATAATCAACGTAGCATAGTATTCTCTATCCATCGGATCCCAACAAACACAACATATAGCATTACAGATAGATGATCTTGATCATGTTAGGCAGCTCACAGGATCCGACAATGATAGCACAATTAGGAGAAGACGACCATCTAGCTACTGCTATGGACCCATAGTCCAGGGGTGAACTACTCACTCATCACTCCGGAGGTGACCATGGCGGTGAAGAGTCCTCCGGGAGATGATTCCCCTCTCCGGCAGGGTGCCGGAGGCGATCTCCTGAATCCCCCGAGATGGGATTGGCGGCGGCGGCGTCTCTGGAAGGTTTTCCGTATCGTGGCTCTCGGTACTGGGGGTTTCGCGATGATGGCTATAAGTAGGCGGAGGAGATAGGTCAGAGGGCCACACGAGGGCCCCACACAACAGGCCGGCGCGGCCAGGGCTTGGGCCGCGCCGCCCTGGTGTCTGGCCACCTCGTGGCCCCACTTCGTATCATCTTCGGTCTTCTGGAAGCTTCGTGTGAAAATAGACCCCTGGGCGTTGATTTCGTCCAATTCCGAGAATATTTCCTTACTAGGATTTCTGAAACCAAAAACAGCAGAAAACAGCAACTGGCTCTTCGGCATCTCGTTAATAGGTTAGTGCCGGAAAATGCATAAATATGACATAAAGTATGCATAAAACATGTAGATATCATCAATAATGTGGCATGGAACATAAGAAATTATCGATACGTCGGAGACGTATCAGCATCCCCAAGCTTAGTTCCTGCTCGTCCCGAGCAGGTAAACGATAACAAAGATAATTTCTGGAGTGACATGCCATCATAACCTTGATCATACTATTGTAAGCATATGTAATGAATGCAGCGATCCAAACAATGGTAAATGACATGAGTAAACAAATGAATCATATAGCAAAGACTTTTCATGAATAGTACTTCAAGACAAGCATCAATAAGTCTTGCATAAGAGTTAACTCATAAAGCAATAATTCAAAGTAAAGGCATTGAAGCAACACAAAGGAAGATTAAGTTTCAGCGGTTGCTTTCAACTTATAACATGTATATCTTATGGATAGTTGTCAATGTAAAGTAATATAACAAGTGCAATATGCAAATATGTAGGAATCAATGCACAGTTCACACAAGTGTTTGCTTCTTGAGATGGAGAGAAATAGGTGAACTGACTCAACATAAAAGTAAAAGAATGGCCCTTCGCAGAGGGAAGCATTGATTGCTATATTTGTGCTAGAGCTTTGATTTTGAAAACATATAGAGAGCAATAAAAGTAAAATTTTGAGAGGTGTTTGTTGTTGTCAACGAATGGTAGTGGGCACTCTAACCCCCTTGCCAGACAAACCTTCAAAGAGCGGCTCCCATTTTATTTTATTTTTGTGTGGCACTCCTTCCAACCTTTCTTTCACAAACCATGGCTAACCGAATCCTTCGGGTGCCTGCCAACAATCTCATACCATGAAGGAGTGCCTTTTTATTTTAGTTTTATTATGATGACACTCCTCCCCACCTTTGCTTTCTCAAGCCATGGCTAACCGAATCCTTCGGGTGCCGTCCAACAATCACATACCATGGAGGAGTGTCTATTTTTGTTAATTAATTTGGGACTGGGAATCCCATTGCCAGCTCTTTTTGCAAAATTATTGGATAAGCGGATGAAGCCACTAGTCCATTGGTGAAAGTTGCCCAACAAGATTGAAAGATAAACACCACATACTTCCTCATGAGCTATAAAACATTGACACAAATCAGAGGTGATAAATTTTGAATTGTCTAAAGGTAGCACTCAAGCAATTTACTTTGGAATGGCGGAGAAATACCATGTAGTAGGTAGGTATGGTGGACACAAGTGGCAAAGTGGTTGGCTCAAGGATTTTGGATGCATGAGAAGTATTCCCTCTCGATACAAGGTTTAGGCTAGCAAGGTTTATTTGAAACAAACACAAGGATGAACCGGTGCAGCAAAACTTACATAAAAGACATATTGTAAACATTATAAGACTCTACACCGTCTTCCCTGTTGTTCAAACTCTTTACTTGAAATTATCTAGACCTTAGAGAGACCAATTATGCAGACCAAATTTAGCAAGCTCTATGTATTTCTTCATTAATAGGTGCAAAGTATATGATGCAAGAGCTTAAACATGAGCACAACAATTGCCAAGTATCACATTATCCAAGACATTTTACCAATTACTACATGTAGCATTTTCCGTTTCAAACCATATAACAATTTAACGAAGAAGATTCAACCTTCGCCATGAATACTATGAGTAAAGCCTAAGGACATATTTGTCCATATGCAACAGTGCAGCGTGTCACTCTCCCACACAATGAACGCTAGGATCCATTTTATTCAAACAAAACAAAAACAAAAAAAAACCGCCACTCAAAGCAAAGTGCATAAGATGTGATGGAATAAAAATATAGTTTCACTAGAGGAACCTGATAATGTTGTCGATGAAGAAGGGGATGCCTTGGGCATCCCCAAGCTTAGACGCTTGAGTCTTCTTGAAATATGCAGGGGTGAACCACCGGGGCATCCCCAAGCTTAGAGCTTTCACTCTCCTTGATCATGTTGTATCATCCTCCTCTCTTGATCCTTGAAAACTTCCTCCACACCAAACTCAAAACAACTCATTAGAGGGTTAGTGCACAATTAAAATTTACATGTTCAGAGGTGACATAATCATTCTTAACACTTCTGGACATTGCACAAAGCTACTGAAAGTTAATGGAATCGAAAAATCCATCAAGCATAGCAAAACAGGCAATGCGAAATAAAAGGCAGAATCTGTCAAAATAGAACAGTTCGTAAAGACGAATTTCTAAGAGGCACCAGACTTGCTCAAATGAAAATGCTCAAATTGAATGAAAGTTGCGTACATATCTGTGGATCACTCACGTAAATTGTCATAATTTTCTGAGTTACCTACAGAGAATTAGGCCCAGATTCGTGACAGCAAAGAAATCTGTTTCTGCGCAGTAATCCAAATCTAGTATGAACCTTACTATCAACGACTTTACTTGGCACAACAATGCACAAAACTAAGATAAGGAGATGTTTCTACAGTAGTAACAACTTCCAAGACTCAAATATAAAATAAAAGTGCAGAAGTAAAAACATGGGTTGTCTCCCATAAGCGCTTTTCTTTAACGCCTTTCAGCTAGGCGCAGAAAGTGTGTATCAAGTATTATCAAGAGACGAAGCATCAACATCATACTTTGTTCTAATGATAGAATCAAAAGGTAACTTCATTCTCTTTCTAGGGAAGTGTTCCATACCTTTCTTGAGAGGAAATTGATATTTAATATTACCTTCTTTCATATCAATGATAGCACCAACAGTTCGAAGAAAAGGTCTTCCCAATATAATGGGACAAGATGCATTGCATTCAATATCCAAGACAACAAAATCAACGGGGACAAGGTTATTGTTAACCGTAATGTGAACATTATCAACTCTCCCCAAAGGTCTCTTTGTAGAATTATCAGCAAGATTAACATCCAAATAACAATTTTTCAATGGTGGCAAGTCAAGCATATTATAGATTTTCTCAGGCATAACGGAAATACTTGCACCAAGATCACATAAAGCATTACAATCAAAGTCATTGACCTTCATCTTAATGATGGGCTCCCAACCATCCTCTAACTTCCTAGGAATAGAAGTTTCGCGATTTAATTTCTCTTCTCTAGCTTTTATGAGAGCATTTGTAATATGTTTCGTGAAAGCCAAATTTATAGCACTAGCATTAGGACTCTTAGCAAGTTTTTGTAAGAACTTTATAACTTCAGAGATGTGGCAATCATCAAAATCCAAACCATTATAATCTAAAGCAATGGGATCATCATCCCTAATGTTGGAAAAAATTTCAGCAATTTTATCACAGGAAGTTTCAGCAGTTTTAGCAGTTTCAGGCAGTTTTTCGCGCTTTGCATTAGAAGTGAAAACATTGCCAACACCAATTCTTTTACCATTAATAGTAGGAGGTGCAGCAACATGTGGAGCATTAGTATTACTAGTGGTGGTAATAGTCCAAACTTTAGCTATATTATCTTCTTTTTCATTTTCTTCTTTCTCCCACCTAGCACGCAATTCGGCCATCAATCTTATATTCTCATTAATTCTAACTTGGATGGAATTTGCTGTAGTAACAATCTTATTATTATGATTTTCATTAGGCATAACTTTCGATTTCAAGAGATCAACATCAGCAGCAAGACTATCGACTTTAGAAGCAAGTATATCAATTTTCCCAAGCTTTTCTTCAACAGATTTGTTAAAAGCAGTTTGTGTACTAATAAATTCTTTAAGCATAGCTTCAAGTCCAGGGGGTGTGTTCCTATTATTGTTGTAAGAATTCCCATAAGAATTACCATAGCCGTTACCATTATTATAAGGATATGGCCTATAGTTGTTACTAGAATTGTTCCGGTAAGCATTGTTGTTGAATTTTTTAATGAAGTTCACATCAACATGTTCTTCTTGAGCAACCAATGAAGCTAACGGAACATTATTAGGATCAACATTAGTCCTATCATTCACAAGCATAGACATAATAGCATCAATCTTATCACTCAAGGAAGAGGTTTCTTCGACAGAATTTATCTTCTTACCTTGTGGAGCTCTTTCCGTGTGCCATTCAGAGTAATTAATCATCATATTATCAAGGAGCTTTGTTGCTTCGCCAAGAGTGATGGACATAAAGGTACCTCCAGCAGCTGAATCCAATAGGTTCCGCGAAGAAAAATTCAGTCCTGCATAAAAGGTTTGGATGATCATCCAAGTAGTCAGTCCATGGGTTGGGCAATTATTAACCAAAGATTTCATTCTTTCCCATGCTTGTGCAACATGCTCATTATCCAATTGTTTAAAATTCATTATGCTACTCCTCAAAGATATAATTTTAGCAGGGGGATAATATCTACCAATAAAAGCATCCTTGCATTTAGTCAATGAATCAATACTATTCTTAGGCAGAGATAGCAACCAATCTTTAGCTCTCCCTCTTAATGAGAAAGGGAACAATTTTAATTTTATAATGTCACCATCTACATCCTTATACTTTTGCATTTCACATAATTCAACAAAATTATTAAGATGGGCAGCAGCATCATCAGAACTAACACCAGAAAATTGCTCTCGCATAACAAGATTCAGTAAAGCAGGCTTAATTTCAAAGAATTCTGCTGTAGTAGCAGGTGGAGCAATAGGTGTGCATAAGAAATCATTATTATTTGTGGTTGTGAAGTCACACAACTTAGTATTTTCAGGAGTACCCATTTTAGCAACAGTAATTAAAGCAAACTAGATAAAGTAAATGCAAGTAACTAATTTTTTTTTGTGTTTTTGATATAGCAAACAAGATAGCAAGTAAAGTAAAACTAGCAACTAATTTTTTTGTATTTTGATATAATGCAGCAAACAAAGTAATAAATAAAATGAAGCAAGACAAAAACAAAGTAAAGAGATTGGAGGTGGAGACTCCCCTTGCAGCGTGTCTTGATCTCCCCGGCAACGGCGCCAGAAAAATCTGCTTGATACGCGTACAGCACGCGTCCGTTGGGAACCCCAAGAGGAAGGTGTGATGCGTACAGCGGCAAGTTTTTCCTCAGTAAGAAACCAAGGTTTATCGAACCAGCAGGAGCCAAGAAGCACGTTGAAGGTTTATGGCGGCGATATGTAGTGCGGCGCAACACCAGGGATTCCGGCGCCAACGTGGAACCTGCACAACACAACCAAAGTACTTTGCCCCAACGAAACAGTGAGGTTGTCAATCTTACCGGCTTGTTGTAACAAAGGATTAGATGTATAGTGTGGATGATGTTTGTTTGCAGAAAACAGTAGAACAAGTATTGCAGTAGATTGTATTCGATGTTAAGAATGGACCGGGGTCCACAGTTCACTAGAGGTGTCTCTCCCATAAGATAAATAGCATGTTGGGTGAACAAATTACAGTTGGGCAATTGACAAATAGAGAGGGCATGACAATGCACATACATGATATGATGAATATTGTGAGATTTAATTGGGCATTACGACAAAGTACATAGACCGCTATCCAGCATGCATCTATGCCTAAAAAGTCCACCTTCAGGTTATCATCCGAACCCCTTCCAGTATTAAGTTGAAAACAACAGACAATTGCATTAAGTATGGTGCGTAATGTAATCAATAACTACAACCTCGGACATAGCATCAATGTTTTATCCCTAGTGGCAATAGCACATCCACAACCTTAGAGGTTTCTCTCACTCCCCCAGATTTAATGGAGACATGAACCCACTATCGAGCATAAATACTCCCTCTTGGAGTTAAGAGTAAAAACGTGGCCAGAGCCTATACTAATAACGGAGAGCATGCAAGATCATAAACAACACATAGGTAATAGATTGATAATCAACGTAGCATAGTATTATCTATCCATCGGATCCCAACAAACACAACATATAGCATTACAGATAGATGATCTTGATCATGTTAGGCAGCTCACAAGATCCGACAATGATAGCACAATTAGCAGAAGACGACCATCTAGCTACTGCTATGGACCCATAGTCCAGGGGTGAACTACTCACTCATCACTCCGGAGGCGACCATGGCGGTGAAGAGTCCTCCGGGAGATGATTCCCCTCTCCGGCAGGGTACCGGAGGCGATCTCCTGAATCCCCCGAGATGGGATTGGCGGCGGCGGCGTCTCTGGAAGGTTTTCCGTATCGTGGCTCTCGGTACTGGGGGTTTCGCGACGAAGGCTATAAGTAGGCGGAGGAGATAGGTCAGGGGGCCACACGAGGGCCCCACACAACAGGCCGGCGCGGCCAGGGCTTGGGCCGCGCCGCCCTGGTGTCTGGCCACCTCGTGGCCCCACTTCGTATCATCTTCGGTCTTCTGGAAGCTTCGTGTGAAAATAGGCCCCTGGGCGTTGATTTCGTCCAATTCCGAGAATATTTCCTTACTAGGATTTCTGAAACCAAAAACAGCAGAAAACAGCAACTAGCTCTTCGGCATCTCGTTAATAGGTTAGTGCCGGAAAATGCATAAATATGACATAAAGTATGCATGAAACATGTAGATATCATCAATAATGTGGCATGGAACATAAGAAATTATCGATACGTCGGGGACGTATCAAGGATTGATAATGTTCGTATTACGGTTAACAATAACTTGTCCCCGTTGATTTTGTTGTCTTGGATATTGAATGCAATGCATCTTGTCCCATTATATTGGGAAGACCTTTTCTTCGAACTGTTGGTGCTATTATTGATATGAAGGAAGGTAATATTAAATATCAATTTCCTCTCAAGAAAGGTATGGAACACTTCCCTAGAAAGAGAATGAAGTTACCTTTTGATTCTATCATTAGAACAAATTATGATGTTGATGCTTCGTCTCTTGATGTTACTTGATACACACTTTCTGCGCCTAGCTGAAAGGCGTTAAAGAAAAGCGCTTGTGGAGGAAGTTTTCAAGGATCAAGAGAGGAGGATGATACAATATGATCAAGGAGAGTGAAAGCTCTAAGCTTGGGGATGCCCCCGTGGTTCATCTCTGCATATTTCAAGAAGACTCAAGCATCTAAGCTTGGGGATGCCCAAGGCATCCCCTTCTTCATCGACAACATTATCAGGTTCCTCTAGTGAAACTATATTTTTATTCCGTCACATCTTATGTGCTTTACTTGGAGCGTCTGTTTGCTTTTGTTTTTGTTTTATTTGAATAAAATTGGATCCTAGCATTCATTGTGTGGGAGAGAGACACGCTCCGCTGTTGCATATGAACAAATATGTTCTTAGCTTTATTCTTAATGTTCATGGCGAAAGTTGAAACTGCTTCGTTAATTGTTATATGGTTGGAAACAGAAAATGCTACATGTGGTAATTGGTATAATGTCTTGAATAATTTGATACTTGGCAATTGTTGTGCTCATGTTTAAGCTCTTGCATCATATACTTTGCACCTATTAGTGAAGAAATACATAGAGTTTGCTAAAATTTGGTTTGCATTATTGATCTCTCTAAGGTCTAGATACTTTCTAGTAAGGGTTTGAACAACAAGGAAGACAGTGTAGAGTCTTATAATGTTTGCAATATGTTTTTATGTGAGTTTTGCTGACCGGTTCATACTTGTGTTGCTTCAAACAACCTTGCTAGCCTAAACCTTGTATTGAGAGGGATTACTTCTCGTGCATTCAAATCCTTGAGCCAAAAACTATGCCATTTGTGTCCACCATACCTACCTACTATCTGGTATTTCCTGCCATTCCAAAGTAAATTGCTTGAGTGCTACCTTTAAACACTTCAAAAGTTATTATCTCTTATTTTTGTCAATGTTTTATAGCTCATGAGGAAGTATGTGGTGTTTATCTTTCAATCTTGTTGGGCAACTTTCACCAATGGACTAGTGGCTTCATCCGCTTATCCAATAATTTTGCAAAAAGAGCTGGCAATGGGGTTCCCGGCCCCAAATTAATTAACTTTCATAATTTTACAAATAGACACTCCTCCATGGTATGTGATTGTTGAACGGCACCCGAGGATTCGGTTAGCCATGGCTTGAGAAAGCAAAGGTAGGGAGGAGTGTCATCTAAATCTATACCTAATAATAAAGGGGGAAGTGTTTCCGCGGTTTGGTCCGTATGCTTCCGTCGTCCTTCCTTGGCTGGTTTCGTCCGTCGTCGGTGATAAATTTTTGTTCGCCTCCCGACCTACCGTGTTAAAGCCGAACTCGGTCGCCTCCCCCCTCCCGCAGGGACTCTCCCTTCCCGCACGAAAATAAATCAGCCCCCGTGGTGCTGGGCTCTGGTGTAGATCGATCACGACCTCTGTGATCTCGCGACAACCAGCAAGGAAGAAGCGGCGGAGGTCCAATGTGGCGCAGCGCTGGGGCCTGTGACGGAAGACCAGGGCCGTCGTCCTCACCGCCATAGCTAGAAAATCGATGCCATCACTACTAGGTCCCACGTCATCGCAGCGAGGTCGCCAGAGATCAAATCAATCCCGCGGCCCGAACCTATGCATGATTTGATCAATTTTCCGAAAAATTTCAATCGGTTGGAGGTGCAGCAATCGATCCTCATGCCACCCAGCTAGCAGCCGAAGGCGCCAGGTCGCCACCACCACAAGCAGCTTGCGGCCAGATCTTCCCACCGTTGCCTCCAAGAGTTCCCGCGGACGCGTCCTGACCTCTGCAGGCTACATCGATGCTTCAAAAACATAAGCCACGGGACAGCGTCCAGGAGGACAAGCCGAAAAGGCGACGGCGACACGATTCCAGGCCATTGACACAATAGTGGTAGCACGGGAGAGGGGAGTCGCGGTTGGGCGTTATCACGGAGTGTGAGACCGCTTCACGGTGGCATGGCGAGCCGCTCTTGGCGATGGTGGTGGAAGAGGCAGTGGGTTCCAGCCGCACCTCGGAGCGCATGTCCGACGATCATCAAGAACAGCTACCGCGACAACATACTGTAATGGAACGTGGCCAAGCCACGGGGCCACCAGATCGATCGGGTTGGAGAGGGCTGAGCAGGAGGGGGAGATCAACTCGCTTTGCTGCATCAGTTCAGAGAGCAGCGACATGGACTTCGGCAGCTTGCATCGACTCATCGGCTCCGGTGCGACAGCCGTACTTCTACGATGCCGACGAGGACGGCCGCACCGTTGAGTTCGCCATCTGCTTCTACGTGTGATTAGTTGCTGAGTGTTGACTCGCTGCTTCGCAAATCAGGTTCCTCAGTCGGTTCTAAACTTTTGATCTGTGTGTTCTATTCTTTTTTCCTCGGTCGTTCAGTTCTATCCGAGACTGAATCCAGGGTGTTGCGCTGGTGAGTTCCACTTCATCAAAATTTCTTCATCAGGATCTCTGTAAATTTTGTTCGAATGTATAATGAGTTTCTGGAGTGCTTCTCCACGGCAGCTTATTTAACTATTTTGAGATGATTGCACTACATTGCTGCAGACGGGGAGATGGCAGGACTAAAAACCCAGCCAATTGATAATTTTAGAGGGGTAGTGCCTCTACTTGATAACAAACTCTTGATTTTTTTTTGGATTTTTATAGAAAGGTAATATAGTGTTTGCCTTCAATGAATTAATTTGTGCTCACTACTTATGTGCTCCATCGAGTAGGCCGCATACAAATGCATCTTTTGACCACCACACATTTGGGAAAAGAAGAATAATTTCCACGCTTTGAATGTGCATATGTTTGATATAAACTGAAATATATGTACATGCTTGTCTGAATTTAACATCACTGTTTCGCTGTCAGGTTGGTTTGATAATATGCAAGATTGCCACTTCTTAAGAAATATAGTTCCTCCTTATTTTGCATCATGTTAAAAGCTGGATGTGTGGAACAAATGACTTATTGCTGCAATTTCACTTTTTTTGATAGATGAGTACTGCATATCTTGAAGTTATAGCGACACTGAAGTTAATAGTCCGAATTTGAAGCAGTAAGATATACTCCATGGTTGATAGCAACTGAGCCTTGAGTTCCACTGACCGTGAGAATCATCACGAACCTACTCAAAACACTAGCTAGCAAGGTTGTTTACATAGGTTTCTGAATTAGTTGTTTTCCACTTCAGTTTGATTCTCTCAATTCATGCCAAGTTTTCAGAAAAAGGCATCTTAATGTGTGTTTGGACATAAAAATTATGAAAATACCATACTAAAAATGCTGCCATATATGCAAAGGTACCTTCTCTTGGACAGGGAGGGGACTGCAAGGTCGTGCCTGAGAGTGAATGAAGGAGAGGGTTCTCCTCTAATATGAAATGATACTTTTCTTAACCGGTAGCATGGTGGGTAATTGGCCGACAAGAAACAATCCATGTTTTACTATTTATAAGTACTCTCTCCGATCCATAATAATTATTGGGCTTTAGTTCAAATTTGATTACAGTAATAGTATAGATATCGATTATGTTTGTCGTGAATATAATAAGACAAAACATGACCACGCTTAATGATAGCGACAAGGAGGTGGTCAACACGATGGTATGCTGGAGAGTTTGATTGATGGTTTGCTGTATCATTTAAGTATTTGTGTCTTCCGATGCGTTCCTGTGCAACACATGCTGTCAAAATTTTCGTCCAATATTTTTTTGGACAGTTTTGCCCTCTCAGCAAATCGCATAATACATTAAATTGCCACCATACCAGTTCATCCTCCGAGCAGAATCGTCTCCCCAGTTCCTTCTCGATAGCCACAAATGCCCTCCCCTACTTCCAGCGCTCGCGCCCGCGCTCGTCCACAGAGTCCCTTGCCGCACACCGCCAACGAACATGCGAATCCGCCGCCCGCCACCCCGTTCATTCTCTGCATCGACATATGCTTCTATGAGATCCTCTGCTCGCGCAGTGCTTTTTGTGGTTGATTCGGGAGCGACGGTGGGGAAAGATGACCAGCTCCATATCCCCCACTTCCCGAGATCCGGGTCATCCGGCGGCTGAGCCCCCATCCCAACGAGTCATGATTTGGCTCTGTCCCGACTTGCTCGCTAGATTCCCTTAATTAAAAAAAAAATTCTTATTCGTACTCGGTGCAACGCACGGGCAGTTTTGCTAGTCTATATCTATATCTATACCTCTATACCTACTAATAAAGGAAGGAAGGTTTCTCCCCAGTTTTTTCGTCCGTTTTAGGACAACCCCTACTTTTCGATCACAATTACAACAACTGCCACCGCCTTAGTCAAATACCGCTTTGTTCCGAAGCGACGAGGTAACCTGGAGCGCCAGATCCTCCTTCCCTGCACCTGTTCCCCGCCGCCAGCGGGAGGAATATGAACCCTGCTTCCGCACGTTCAGAGCTCTCCGCCGCCGCCGCACGTTCAGTGGGAGGAATACCGCCTGCGTGGCCTGCCTGAGATCCGCTCCCGTCTGTGTTATGGGGATCGACAGAGAGGGCCGGGAGGCAGTAGTGCATCGCGGGCAACGGCGGCGGTCCAACCTGCATCGAACTGCCATGGATATGTGCATCTTGCAGCACGGATGGCGGCGGCAGCCGAATCTGCATCAAAGTGCAAATATTGACCTCCTCCTCCGATGCGGTACCATCACGGGGAGTGATTCATCTGCTGCACCCAACACAGAAACTTAGAGATATTCGAAGCGGGAAGAGTGAGAGACAGAGATAGGCTGGATCGGATTCTACCTTTTTACTTAAGTATGGTCCTCCTAGATAGCTGCTTCTCTACTCCTTCATCTATGGTGGGGATAAATTTATCTCGTTATATTACTGATGGGGCTTTGAAATTGAGTGGGACTTGGAGAGAAGATTCAGCAAAAACAAGAATTTGGGAAGGAGGAAAAATCGAGTAAACGAAGGAGATTTGAGGAATTTGCGCGCGATGGGATCAGATGAATTTGAGGAAACATGAAAAATGAAACCACAGAGCCTGGCCCAGCACCCCGCGCGTCTATCACGGCAGGTCCGAATCTTGGGTGCCGCTCAGAGATACCGGGGGCAGAGCGGCGGGCGCCAGGGGTGGTCGTCAACGGGCGTGGAGTTGGAAGGAGAGCCGGCAAGAGCAAGAGGCGGGGAAGGGAAACAAGCAGACAGGCGGCTAGCGGCGCTGCTCCCATCGCCTGAGTTGGGGATCAATTGATTGATTGATTTCGTGTGTACTCCGTGTTCTTTTTGGAGAAAAATAGGAGATGCTCATTGAACCTGTGCTCCTAAGGCATTTACGGTGAAGAAAAGGGGGCGGAGACGCAAACCACTTTTCCAGCATGACTAGCGGTATTAAATTGATGAAGACCTTAGCTGAATCCAATATCAACTCTCTACCAGCCCGCATGCTTTTCTTGCGCACTCTTTGCTCCACGATTTGAAACAGAGCAACATTAAAATTTAAGATAAGGGAAGTATCTTCCATAAATTTAACTAGGGAGGAGCGAAATCAGGTGGTGCATATGGTAGACTTCGCGGACGGCACACATGAGCTCAAAACAGCTCTCGGGGACAGTACGATGTGGAGACCCGGCCTTCTGCAGGGCCTTCAGAGTTCAGATGTGCCGCGTGCCGCGAGCGGTGAAGAGGTTTGGTCTTTTTTTTTAATCTTTCCTTGCCAAACCACATGTATATAATTATTAGACGGACCATGTGTCTTTCATTTCTATACCTAATAATAAAGGGAGGATTGTTTCCGTCGTCTAACACTTTTTTGGACCGTTTTGCCCTCCAAACGTCGATTAGTCCCACCTCGCTGCTCTCTAGGCACTCTTAGGTTTATATACGCAAGTTCTGTGGATATGAACAAACCATCCTAGAAAGAAAGAAGCTGCACCATAATTGAGAAGGAATTAACTTACGTGTGTGGGGTGGGCCGTGATTGGGAAAGAAAACAGCAAGAAAGGACGAGACCTAATAAGTCCTCCAGGGACGGACATGCATGCGAGGAGCCGAGGGTGACGGAGCATTGAAAAGCTGCGCGCGCCGAGTTTACCTGCTTTGGCGAGCAGGGCTGACGCGCCTCCGATGGGGCGCGGCCGGACAACGCGAAGCAGACGCCGTGGTTGTGAGGGAGAGAGGACAAAAAAATTAGGCACCGCCCGAGCTCGAGTAGAGGCACCCAAAGGAATCGATCGACGGGGTTCACGTGCTCCCTTTGGCCTTGGGGCCAGTCCGTAAACTGTGCCGACTAATATTTCTCCATGCACTTGACATCGATAGTTTTCTAGACCTCCTAATCCTTTTTCTCTTAGAAAGTCTTGGCTTGCCTAAAAGAAATTAACGAGCCGCGTTCTATAGCCACACTATAGGCGGTAGCTGCTTCCAGCACTTAAGTTATTAGTTAGAAGAATAGAACATCGTGAGGTACCTCATTTTTGGTTCATCACATTCTTATTTTATGACAATCTTTCCCATGTGAAGATTATAGAGAATGATGGGCAAATGTGAGTTGACCTAGGCTGCGTGACTAGGCTAAATAAAATAGTTTTTTGAAGTGTCAAAACAGGTTACTTCGGATGGTATTTCGAGATCCTATACTAATCATATGATAGGCCATTGATTATAAGCTCTACTAGGTGTGTGCATGCATCTCTTCAAAAACTTGGCCAATCACATGATATTTGTGGATTTGCTTATATGATTGATTCCACTATTTTAGAGATTTGATGATACTCTCTCCGTTCACACTTAGTTTACGTTACCGGTTTAGTCAAAACCTAAATTTTGTAAAGTTTGATTATATATTTACGAAAAGTCATCAACATTCATTATTTAAAAGTTATACCATTGGAATCGACATAAGCTATACATTTTTATTATATGCATTTGGTATTTTTTTATCCTAGAACGCAAACTAAATAAGGGAGAGTATTGTTTTACGCACGTACGTTTTGGTTTCGTCCGTCTGGTGATTTCGTCCGTGATTGCTATTCTACACGGCAGCCAAGGTCGGTTTAGGAATTTGCATCGGACACGTTTCCTATTTTTTCACTTCTGATTCGCTATATATACGCGCTACCTAGGCCGGACATCGCATCGTGAAGCGAAACTCGCAGGGAAGTCGGTAAGCACGTGCTACGCGGCTGCAAGATCGCGAACGGTGATGGTTCCTAGCTACCCCTGATGTCCCCTGATTTCTTCAGGCTTTCCCTGTCGCCCACGCCGCTGTTCGCAAACTATAATATCGGCGGGAGCTTCAAGGTCTACGCACATCGGCTGGGACTTCAACGTCGAAGGAACTAACAGCGGCGGGAGCTTCCAGGTCGACGCACATTGGTCGGAGCTTCAATGTGGAAGGAGGCCGCGCATCTGGGGTAGTTGTGCTGAGGCTATACCGTGTCATCAGGAAGCGACATCGGCGGGGAAGTCGGCGACCCTGTGCGACGACGACAAGGTCACGAACGCCGACGGTTCCTTCCCTCGGCACCAAAGGCTGCAGGGCGCAGAGCCAGAGTTTTGAGGCCGCGCTCGACCGGCGACTACGAGGCGTGCATGGCCGGCGGCTTGAGGGCGCAAGCGGACCCGTTCCCGAGGTCTTCTGTACGCAGCAGCGCCACAGTCTGCTCGTATAACTGTATAAGTAAAGCTGCAATTACCTGACCCGACGAACAAAAGGAAGCCCCCCCTACTAAAGGCCGCCCAGTCTCCTTCTGATTTGAGCGATCATTGAACAAGCTAATGCCAAATTGGGTGCATGAGGTGGTTCAATAGACATGTTCTGTTGTTTAAAAAAATCTTCAGATGTTAAATCTACATCTTCTTATCTTTGGCAACAGCCAGGACGGGAATTGTCAAAGAAAATGCCGATGCAGTTTTCTTATTGATTCTCTGTCCAAGCCACCGCCGGGGTCATTGCTAGGCGCACTGGAGGGTACGTAGTTTGTGCTAGCATCTACCGACAGGTATGAGTATGTTCTTAATCCTATGATGGCGGAAACGATCGCCTTCCGGGATCGCATGCCTACTACAATTCAGGTGGCCTTTGAATCTACTAAGGTAATGGTGAATTTTTGGAACACCAGAGGACATGATAGGTAAGAGTTGATGACCGCACTGCTGCTATAGAAGAAGATCACGTTGAGGACCGATAGTGTTCTTGCACTACCAAATCCACGATCTAGCCCGATGCAACAAACTCATGGCAGCCAACCTTGGATCGCCGCTGACAGCAACGACAACAATAGTTGGGCCGCTGCTGATGACAACGACACCAAAAGCTAGGCGGTGTGGGTCGCCGATGAACCCACTTGACGGACATCGACCATGATATCTATGCATATTCACAACTTGTGGAGTGTGTAGGTGGTTCAGCGGAGGCAGGTTCGTCTTCGGCCAGCCCCGCGGTTTTGGGGCCGGCGTGGTAGTTGGAGCAGTGGCTCCGGTCTTTCGCCTCCGCCTGTTGCGTTGAGGTGTGGTGTCGATCTGGTTGGTCGTCGATCCGTGTGGAGCGCAGCTTCGAGGCTGGCGTGTGGTGTCGTGTTGTAACGGTTTTTTGGCCAGTTTTCCTCATAAACGGGTCAACTCTTTTCTCCAATATTAATGAAAGACAAAGATTTTGCCTCTTTTAAAAAAAAAGAAAACTAAACTGATCTACTCCTATATAGTGCTTTAGTCCATTAGCTTTTCAAACGTGTAACCTGAATGGGCTCAACTGCTACTGTACTCGGTAAAAAATATAAAGGTATGCATCTTTATTTCGTTTCTTTATGGTGATTTTATATTTATTAACATATTATTGTAAAAAATTCAGTGTATAATATTAAAGTGATGCATATGTTACGGATAATTACTTGAAAATATGTTTTAATTATGCAGATCAAAAATTAACTAAAGAAGACAATTAAAAAACATGAATAGGAGAAAATGCGACCAACTTCTTCGATGGTGTCAAATATGAGAAATGTTATCACATATGATTCGCTGGAGCACTCGAGTTTTTGTTTCTCTCGGTGCAACGCACGGGCACTTTAACTAGTCTATACCTACTAATAAAGGAAGGAAGGTTTCTCCCCAGTTTTTTCGTCCGTTTTAGGACAACCCCTACTTTTCGATCACAATTACAACAACTGCCACCGCCTTAGTCAAATACCGCTTTGTTCCGAAGCGACGAGGTAACCTGGAGCGCCAGATCCTCCTTCCCTGCACCCGTTCCCCGCCGCCAGCGGGAGGAATATGAACCCTGCTTCCGCACGTTCAGAGCTCTCCGCCGCCGCCGCACGTTCAGTGGGAGGAATACCGCCTGCGCGGCCTGCCTGAGATCCGCTCCCGTCTGTGTTATGGGGATCGACAGAGAGGGCCGGGAGGCAGTAGTGCATCGCGGGCAACGGCGGCGGTCCAACCTGCATCGAACTGCCATGGATATGTGCATCTTGCAGCACGGATGGCGGCGGCAGCCGAATCTGCATCAAAGTGCAAATATTGACCTCCTCCTCCGATGCAGTACCATCACGGGGAGTGATTCATCTGCTGCACCCAACACAGAAACTTAGAGAGATTCGAAGCGGGAAGAGTGAGAGACAGAGATAGGCTGGATCGGATTCTACCTTTTTACTTAAGTATGGTCCTCCTAGATAGCTGCTTCTCTACTCCTTCATCTATGGTGGGGATAAATTTATCTCGTTATATTACTGATGGGGCTTTGAAATTGAGTGGGACTTGGAGAGAAGATTCAGCAAAAACAAGAATTTGGGAAGGAGGAAAAATCGAGTAAACGAAGGAGATTTGAGGAATTTGCGCGCGATGGGATCAGATGAATTTGAGGAAACATGAAAAATGAAACCACAGAGCCTGGCCCAGCACCCCGCGCGTCTATCACGGCAGGTCCGAATCTTGGGTGCCGCTCAGAGATACCGGGGGCAGAGCGGCGGGCGCCAGGGGTGGTCGTCAACGGGCGTGGAGTTGGAAGGAGAGCCGGCAAGAGCAAGAGGCGGGGAAGGGAAACAAGCAGACAGGCGGCTAGCGGCGCTGCTCCCATCGCCTGAGTTGGGGATCAATTGATTGATTGATTTCGTGTGTACTCCGTGTTCTTTTTGGAGAAAAATAGGAGATGCTCATTGAACCTGTGCTCCTAAGGCATTTACGGTGAAGAAAAGGGGGCGGAGACGCAAACCACTTTTCCAGCATGACTAGCGGTATTAAATTGATGAAGACCTTAGCTGAATCCAATATCAACTCTCTACCAGCCCGCATGCTTTTCTTGCGCACTCTTTGCTCCACGATTTGAAACAGAGCAACATTAAAATTTAAGATAAGGGAAGTATCTTCCATAAATTTAACTAGGGAGGAGCGAAATCAGGTGGTGCATATGGTAGACTTCCCGGACGGCACACATGAGCTCAAAACAGCTCTCGGGGACAGTACGATGTGGAGACCCGGCCTTCTGCAGGGCCTTCAGAGTTCAGATGTGCCGCGTGCCGCGAGCGGTGAAGAGGTTTGGTCTTTTTTTTTTAATCTTTCCTTGCCAAACCACATGTATATAATTATTAGACGGACCATGTGTCTTTCATTTCTATACCTAATAATAAAGGGAGGATTGTTTCCGTCGTTCAACACTTTTTTGGACCGTTTTGCCCTCCAAACGTCGATTAGTCCCACCTCGCTGCTCTCTAGGCACTCTTAGCTGGTTTATATACGCAAGTTCTGTGGATATGAACAAACCATCCTAGAAAGAAAGAAGCTGCACCATAATTGAGAAGGAATTAACTTACGTGTGTGGGCCATGATTGGGAAAGAAAACAGCAAGAAAGGACGAGACCTAATAAGTCCTCCAGGGACGGACATGCATGCGAGGAGCCGAGGGTGACGGAGCATTGAAAAGCTGCGCGCGCCGAGTTTACCTGCTTTGGCGAGCAGGCTGACGCGCCTCCGATGGGGCGCGGCCGGACAACGCGGAGCAGACGCCGTGGTTGTGAGGGAGAGAGGACAAAAAAATTAGGCACCCCCCGAGCTCGAGTAGAGGCACCCAAAGGAATCGATCGACGGGGTTCACGTGCTCCCTTTGGCCTTGGGGCCAGTCCGTAAACTGTGCCGACTAATATTTCTCCATGCACTTGACATCGATAGTTTTCTAGACCTCCTAATCCTTTTTCTCTTAGAAAGTCTTGGCTTGCCTAAAAGAAATTAACGAGCCGCGTTCTATAGCCACACTATAGGCGGTAGCTGCTTCCAGCACTTAAGTTATTAGTTAGAAGAATAGAACATCGTGAGGTACCTCATTTTTGGTTCATCACATTCTTATTTTATGACAATCTTTCCCATGTGAAGATTATAGAGAATGATGGGCAAATGTGAGTTGACCTAGGCTGCGTGACTAGGCTAAATAGAATAGTTTTTTGAAGTGTCAAAACAGGTTACTTCGGATGGTATTTCGAGATCCTATACTAATCATATGATAGGCCATTGATTATAAGCTCTACTAGGTGTGTGCATGCATCTCTTCACAAACTTGGCCAATCACATGATATTTGTGGATTTGCTTATATGTTTGATTCCACTATTTTAGAGATTTGATGATACTCTCTCCGTTCACACTTAGTTTACGTTACCGGTTTAGTCAAAAGCTAAATTTTGTAAAGTTTGATTATATATTTACGAAAAGTCATCAACATTCATTATTTAAAAGTTATACCATTGGAATCGACATAAGCTATACATTTTTATTATATGCATTTGGTATTTTACACTTTTCCTAACAAACAGCTGCCTGTTTTCGAATTGGCAAACAGACACTTTTTTGTACCGTTGGATGTCGTCCCGAATCGCGACGCAGCTGTGTCTTGTTTCTCCTCTGTACTCTGCGGAGTCCTCCTAATAAAGTTCCATTTTAGTCTTTTTTTTTTTAAATTTCATTATCTTGTCTGAAGCGGCGAGAGAAGCAGAAGCTCCTGGCCTCTCCTTTGTACTGTGTCGCTTTGTCTCTGTTCTGTGAGGAGGCGGAAGCATGGCGGAGAAGGCCGTGGTGTCGCCGCATCCTTGTCGGCCGGCGTGGTAGGTGGCGGTTGCTGCGGGGGACGGCGTGTCCTGCTCGGCCGGCCAATGTAGTGGCAGTTGCTGCGGGGACGCCGCGTACAGCTCGGCCGGCGGAGGCGGGGGCTTTGACGCCGCAGTCGCCGCTAGCGGTGATGGGGAATGTTGCGGCTAGTGTGCTTCTCCGTCCAACGGGTAGGAGGTCTGCGAATCGCGACCACACCAGGCGCCATGGCCGGCGAGATGGGTAGTATTCTGTCCTCCTCTTTTTTTCCATCCTCCTCTTTCATATGTGTTCTATGTAGTCAACGATAACTCGCAGGATTTGTTCTTTGTTTTACAGCCGCGGCAGATGTGTGTTTATTATTCGTATGTGGAGATAGATGTGCGTTTTGTTGTTCTAGTGCTCGATTTGTTTAGTCGCTTGGTAGTTTGACATGCTATTCTCGAAGCTTTGCTGCCGATAGTGATGTTGTTTTGTAAGTGGAGGTAGCTTGCCAGAGTTTGATTCGTATGTGCATGTAGCCAGATCTATGGATGTAGGGAGTCAGATGTTGGGGGGTTCAATATCCTTGTTCAGTATGGCATCATGGTTGAATATTGGCAGTCATCTTGATGTTGTCTCTGAAGTTTTATCAGTACCAATGTCAAGCATTGGTGTTTGTTGCCGAGTTGATTGATTAAGATTGTGCAGATTCTGCATGTTGTCCTTGTAATGTTTTATATTGCCTGAATCTTAATTAGTTTAATTAGTTGAAAAAGAAACAATGCCCATAGTGCACAATGCTCACTATCTCCTTTCGGTCTGTAACAATTCATGATCAACGGTCTGCATCTTCTCCGCTGCTGGCGGCAGCACGGAGCACTTGAGATCGTTGGGCAGCGTCGTCGGCATGGGTTATGCCGCTGCAATCGAGCTAGACCAGTTCCCATGGATGCTTTCCCAAACCGTTTGCCTTGAGCACTCTAAGAACTGCAGCTGATTACTTGGCTGCCTGGTGAGAGGCAAACATGTAGCACAAAAGTGCATGCTGGCGGTGGCGATATCACCGCGCGTTCATTCGTGAGCCGGTGGATGTTGCTCGGTATGTTTGATCTGCTGTTATTGCCTCTTGTTTCGTAGCCCCTGATCAGAATGAGTTCAGTTTTAGAAATTAGTTTCGGTTTCAGTTTGTTAGTGGGTAGGTTGAGTGGTAGGTTCCGGGTTAGGTTGATTATATGGTCATGATTTGTTTATGTAGAATCTGTGTCTCATTCCAGGCTAATTTTCAGTAACATTCTATGTTCACTGTCTGCTACTTCTTTCTTTTGTCTCGTTCTCTCTACCGTCAGTCTTTAGTCTCTCTTTATCAAGTGTCTTTCGTCAGTCGCACAACACCTTACGTAGATGGGCCTTCAGCATCCATTAATGGGTTAACCTGCAGTAAGATATTGATGTCAGCACTGTAGTTTATGTCTCAGCTTTAAAAAGATGTAAATGTTCTTGAACATGAGATTATACATATGAAAGTTTTTTGTTTTATCGCCAGCATATGCATATGTGATGATGAGTAGGTCATGTCGAGATTGCCCCTTAGTAAAGCCATGTAAGAATTTTTTTGATGCACACGTGTTGAGATGTATTATGCAAATTTATTCCTCCTTTTTCAATGAAATGCGTAAAACAATTTAAATATTTCTGAATCTTCCCATCTATAGTTCTTTCGAAAACAATACCAGCAAAAACATTCTTTTCATTGAATTCATTATCCATGGTTGTAATTGTGCTGCCAACATTGAGTACTTGCAGCAATACAAATTTTCATTAGTACCATTGTCTTTGGTATGATTTGAATGCAATAAATTGGTTTTCTGCCTCGTTGCAGATGTTAGTAGGTTGTCAGCAATTGGTTTGAATGCTGCTACTTCAGGTATAATTCTCAATTCTTATTGCGTCAATTGCAGTTGCTCAGTTCTCTCTCAGTTTTATTTTCTCAGTCTCAGTTATAATTCTCGCACTCTCTCAGTGCTCTCTATCCCTCGGTTCATATTTTCTCAGTTTCACATTTTTATTTCTTCAGTTTAATTTGCTCAGTAAGTCAGTTCATATCTAGTTATTTTCTCAGTCGTAAGTTCTTCAGTATTTGATTAAGTCAGTATTTTTGTTTAGTCATGAGTCTTTAGTTATGTCTGTTTATAAGTCTCTACTTTTCATTCATAAGTTCTTGAGTCTTCAGTTATGTCAGTCTCTATGTTTAGGAAATATTTCCTAATTTGTATTGCTTCATTTCATCTCATCTTTTCAGTATCAAGTATTGTTCTGTTCTTAGTATTTCTCTAACTTTCGATTCATCATTTGCAGCCCCTCAGTATAAGGTATCAGACTTTAGATTCTTATTATCCCTCAGTCTCTAAGTTTTACTTTTATTTAGTCATAGGTCATCAGTATTGTCCTAGTATCATTCCCTACCAAAATTTGTCTTCATCCTTGAGTTTCGTCCGCCTCTAAATATTTTCTTAGTGTTAAGTTTCAGTTTTCATTCCGAATATGCAGATGTTCCATTTGTGTGGTTCGTCCGACATCCTTTACCAGCAGAAAGAGAGTGTTCTTTCGTCAGTAATGTGCTTCTTTTATATTTCTCTCAATCTTGTATTTTCTTCAGATCCTTGTTTCTTGCATCCCTCACTTTCTCTTTGTCGAGTATCTTCAAAAGAGTTACTATTTGTTCTTTAGTATCTCATTTCTTTTAATGTTTCAGTCCTCTGTTTATTTTGTCCTCTAAGGTGTTGATTGGCTAACCTCCACTTCTCTCCCCCCCCCCCCCCCCCCCCCACGTTACTTCCTCCACTGAGAACAGATGCCGTGTCACACCTTTCTTCATTGTATTTCCTTTTTCTGCAGCTTTTCAGTTTGTAGTGGGTTAAGATGTGACATTTTCTTTAATCTCTTAGTTTAAATTCTTTTAGTTTGTCACTTATTTTATTTCTATAGTGTAAATTCCTGAAGGAACCACTCCAACATACGGCTTGAGGAGTCCTAAGGGATCAGTGACCCTACTTGAGTATTCCTAAGGGATTTTCCATGCTAAACCGTACCCAGATAGTATTGCTACACAGTCATAATGTCTAGCACTATGCATACGTCCCAGAATTAACTAGTTCTTTTCATCCAGAAGTTTATTTGCAGTCTCTCACTCACAGTTGTACTCCAGTGAGTCTTTGTCTCTATCATTATAGGTCCCTTTGTGTCTATCTGTCCTTTATTGGTATAGGCCCCTTCTGTCTATCTATCCTGTATTTGCAGTCTCTCAGTTTTCAGTGTAGTTGCTTAAGCGATTTATTCGTTTCCACCTGCAGGTTTATTACACAATTACGCATGTGATCTGTTGTCTCATTTCTTCAAAGAAGAGAATTTCTCAGTAATTTGAGTGTTTTTCTGATACAGGAAAGTTGAGCTTAAAGAAGAGTGCATCAAAATTAGTTTCTAATAAAGATGTGCATCTTGTGCCCTAGAACGAAAAAATCTTCAAAAAATGAAGGTAGCTATGAGGATCTATGTAAGGGAGTTCAGGGATCGTACCTTAGCATCTCCTATTGGAAGTAGGGTTTCTTGCAGTACTTCCTTGCCTTTCTTCTTGTCTGATGGCTACTCTTTTTCCCCACCATTGTTACTCTGTTTTTCTTCTCGATCTAAATCCAGAGAGGAGCAGGGACTGCCTGGAAGTAATGGTTGAAAGAAGTGGTTGGAGCACATGAACTGTTTTGCTTGCTATAGAAGAGGGTCGAACAGGTACAAGATGCACGTGAGATTTTCACTGCTTGTGGGCTTTCCTCTGTAATGGTTTTTTTAGAACTTAGCACCGACTCGACTCAGAAATCCATGGGACTCAAACACAGGCCCTGTAGCAAAAATGTGTCTGTTTTGCTTGACTGAAACAGACAGTTTTTTGATTGACTGAGTTCTTTTCTCTGTTGTACAGTTGTCATCATTTGGTTGGTCCAAAAAAGGTCTCTGTTCCCCAATTGGAAAACAGACGTCCGTTAGATAGTCATCCTAGAACGCAAACTAAATAAGGGAGAGTATTGTTTTACGCACGTACGTTTTGGTTTCGTCCGTCTGGTGATTTCGTCCGTGATTGCTATTCTACACGGCAGCCAAGGTCGGTTTAGGAATTTGCATCGGACACGTTTCCTATTTTTTCACTTCTGATTCGCTATATATACGCGCTACCTAGGCCGGACATCGCATCGTGAAGCGAAACTCGCAGGGAAGTCGGTAAGCACGTGCTACGCGGCTGCAAGATCGCGAACGGTGATGGTTCCTAGCTACCCCTGATGTCCCCTGATTTCTTCAGGCTTTCCCTGTCGCCCACGCCGCTGTTCGCAAACTATAATATCGGCAGGAGCTTCAAGGTCTACGCACATCGGCTGGGACTTCAACGTCGAAGGAACTAACAGCGGCGGGAGCTTCCAGGTCGACGCACATTGGTCGGAGCTTCAATGTGGAAGGAGGCCGCGCATCTGGGGTAGTTGTGCTGAGGCTATACCGTGTCATCAGGAAGCGACATCGGCGGGGAAGTCGGCGACCCTGTGCGACGACGACAAGGTCACGAACGCCGACGGTTCCTTCCCTCGGCACCAAAGGCTGCAGGGCGCAGAGCCAGAGTTTTGAGGCCGCGCTCGACCGGCGACTACGAGGCGTGCATGGCCGGCGGCTTGAGGGCGCAAGCGGACCCGTTCCCGAGGTCTTCTGTACGCAGCAGCGCCACAGTCTGCTCGTATAACTGTATAAGTAAAGCTGCAATTACCTGACCCGACGAACAAAAGGAAGCCCCCCCTACTAAAGGCCGCCCAGTCTCCTTCTGATTTGAGCGATCATTGAACAAGCTAATGCCAAATTGGGTGCATGAGGTGGTTCAATAGACATGTTCTGTTGTTTAAAAAAATCTTCAGATGTTAAATCTACATCTTCTTATCTTTGGCAACAGCCAGGACGGGAATTGTCAAAGAAAATGCCGATGCAGTTTTCTTATTGATTCTCTGTCCAAGCCACCGCCGGGGTCATTGCTAGGCGCACTGGAGGGTACGTAGTTTGTGCTAGCATCTACCGACAGGTATGAGTATGTTCTTAATCCTATGATGGCGGAAACGATCGCCTTCCGGGATCGCATGCCTACTACAATTCAGGTGGCCTTTGAATCTACTAAGGTAATGGTGAATTTTTGGAACACCAGAGGACATGATAGGTAAGAGTTGATGACCGCACTGCTGCTATAGAAGAAGATCACGTTGAGGACCGATAGTGTTCTTGCACTACCAAATCCACGATCTAGCCCGATGCAACAAACTCATGGCAGCCAACCTTGGATCGCCGCTGACAGCAACGACAACAATAGTTGGGCCGCTGCTGATGACAACGACACCAAAAGCTAGGCGGTGTGGGTCACCGATGAACCCACTTGACGGACATCGACCATGATATCTATGCATATTCACAACTTGTGGAGTGTGTAGGTGGTTCAGCGGAGGCGGGTTCGTCTTCGGCCAGCCCCGCGGTTTTGGGGCCGGCGTGGTAGTTGGAGCAGTGGCTCCGGTCTTTCGCCTCCGCCTGTTGCGTTGAGGTGTGGTGTCGATCTGGTTGGTCGTCGATCCGTGTGGAGAAGCGCGGCCGAAATTTGGCGTGTGGTGTCGTGTTGTAACGGTTTTTTGGCCAGTTTTCCTCATAAACGGGTCAACTCTTTTCTCCAATATTAATGAAAGACAAAGCTTTTGCCTCTTTTTAAAAAAAAAGAAAACTAAACTGATCTACTCCTATATAGTGCTTTAGTCCATTAGCTTTTCAAACGTGTAACCTGAATGGGCTCAACTGCTACTGTACTCGGTAAAAAATATAAAGGTATGCATCTTTATTTCGTTTCTTTATGGTGATTTTATATTTATTAACATATTATTGTAAAAAATTCAGTGTATAATATTAAAGTGATGCATATGTTACGGATAATTACTTGAAAATATGTTTTAATTATGCAGATCAAAAATTAACTAAAGAAGACAATTAAAAAACATGAATAGGAGAAAATGCGACCAACTTCTTCGATGGTGTCAAATATGAGAAATGTTATCACATATGATTCGCTGGAGCACTCGAGTTTTTGTTTCTCTCGGTGCAACGCACGGGCACTTTAACTAGTCTATACCTAATAATAAAGAAAATAAAGCTTCTTGTTCGTCCATTTTTAATTGCCCCTCAGCTTCAGTTGATATTACATACAATACCACCGATTAGGATTATGTAAAAAAAAAAACGTTTCATCGGCCGAACTCGTCTTTTCGTCAAAGATAAAAAAAAATACCCGCACTCCTTATCCCCTTCGTCCCCCTCACGAGCGCACAACCGGTGAAGCAGCGACGAGACCGACGTCGCGTCCTGCTTCCACGCCGTGGACTATCCAGACCACGCAAAGATGCCTTGCTGGAGCAGGAAGTTTCCTGTCGTATGCCCACCACCCTTCCGCTCCACAAAAAATCCCCGGCGTGCTCTACCTCCATGGCAGGCCAGCTCCGCCCCGAGATCCCAAAAACTGAATGGATTGGGGATTAGTTGTGTGACCTACGAGGATATCCACCTTGTCGCCGAAGCAGCCGCTTACGTCGTGGATTAGGAGGCCTGAGACGCAGGGCTGGATTTACCGTGGGCTTCATGGCGTCTACGGCCGGCTTCGCGGGATACAACGCCTTCTACTTCTGCTAACCTCCACGTCCATGGCTGTCATGCTCCTATTGCTTTACTCGGGAGTTGGGTGATTCACCATTTTCCTTTCTTCCATTGGCATGAGCGCTTCAGGCATCCGCTTTTCCATGTGCCCACGATCTATGTGTCCTGCACATGTTTGTGCTAATGCCCAGAAGGAAGTAAGTCCACCGAAGGGAGTCTATTACTCCTATTAGATCTGAAACTATAGTGTACCGGTGCACATAAACGCAAGAGCGCGGTGCATCGGCCATTAGGCCACACAATGTCCAAAAGAAATTTAATTTGCCTGAACTTGATACGCAACGATACGTAGTCCATAGCTTGGTTTGGTGTTATGCAATCAGATGCAAACATATAGGCAAGTAAATGATAGCCATTTGTTCAAAACAAAACGTTGCTTAATCACCATCAAATATCATCGACATACTACTAAACTATACATTGGCAATAGACATCACTCGGTAGACTTTGGGGCAAACTTTTGCCTCGCACTCACTTTTGTTAACAAATAGTTGATTTATATCTCTCCCGTGCATCGTTGATTTATTTCTCTCAGCAGATACTTTTGCTAAAGTGAATTTTTACGGTATAAAAATATTCTAAAATTAACTCGTCGCAACGCATGGGTTTTTTTCGTAGTAAAACTAAAATAAAAAGGCACTCCTTCATGGTATGAGATTGTTGGCAGGCACCCGACGATTCGGTTAGAAATGGTTTGTGAAAGCAGAGGTTAGAAGGAGTGCGACCCAAAAATAAAAATCTTTCATGGGAGCCGCTCTTTGAAAGTCTGTCTGGCAAGGGGGTTAGAGTGTCCACTACCATTCGTTGACAACAACAAACACCTCTCAAAACTTTACTTTTATGCTCTCTTTATGTTTTCAAAATAAAAGCTCTAGCACAAATATAACAATCAATGCTTTCTTCTGCGAAGGGCCATTCTTTTACTTTTATGTTGAGTCAGTTTACCCATTTCCTTCCATCTCAGAAGCAAACGCTTGTGTTAACTGTGCATTAATTCTTACATACTTGCATATTTGCATTCATCATATTACTTTATGTTGACAACTATCCATGAGATATACATGTTATAAGTTGAAAGCAACAGCTTAAATTTAAATCTTCCTTTGTGTTGCTTCAATGCCTTTACTTTGAATTTATTACTTTATTAGTTAAATCTTATGCAAGACTTATTGATGCTTGTCTTGAAAGTACTATTCATGAAAAGTCTTTGCTATATGATTCAGTTGTTTAATCATTGTCTTTACCATTGCTTCGAATCGCTGCATTCATTACATATGCTTACAATAGTATTGATCAAGATTATGATAGCATGTCACTTCAGAAATTATCTTTGTTATCGTTTACCTACTCGAGGATGAGTAGGAACTAAGCTTGGGGATGCTTGATACGCCTCAAACGTATCTATAATTTCTTATGTTCCATGCCTGGGGCCGCGCCGCCCTGTTGTGTGGGCCCCTCGTGGCGCCCCCTGACCTACCCTTCCGCCTACATATAGTCTTCGTCGCGAATACCCCAGTACCGAGAGCCACGATACGAAAAACCTTCCAGAGATGCCGCCGCCGCCAATCCCATCTCGGGGGGTGATGGCGTGTAACTCACACGTTCGTTGGGAACCCCAAGAGGAAGGTATGATGCGCACAGCAGCAAGTTTTCCCTCAGAAAGAAACCAAGGTTTATCGAACCAGGAGGAGCCAAGAAGCACGTTGAAGGTTGATGGCGGCGGGATGTAGTGCGGCGCAACACCAGGGATTCCGGCGCCAACGTGGAACCTGCACAACACAACCAAAGTACTTTGCCCCAACGAAACAGTGAGGTTGTCAATCTCACCGGCTTGCTGTAACAAAGGATTAATCGTATTGTGTGGAAGATGATTGTTTGCAGAAAACAGTAGAACAAGTATTGCAGTAGATTGTATTTCAGTAAAGAGAATTGGACCGGGGTCCACAGTTCACTAGAGGTGTCTCTCCCATAAGACAAACAGCATGTTGGGTGAACAAATTACAGTTGGGCAATTGACAAATAAAGAGGGCATGACCATGCACATACATATCATGATGAGTATAGTGAGATTTAATTGGGCATTACGACAAAGTACATAGACCGCCATCCAACTGCATCTATGCCTAAAAAGTCCACCTTCAGGTTATCATCCGAACCCCCTCCAGTATTAAGTTGCAAAGCAACAGACAATTGCATTAAGTATGGTGCGTAATGTAATCAACAACTACATCCTTAGACATATCATCAATGTTTTATCCCTAGTGGCAACAGCACAACACAACCTGAGAACTTTACATCCTTTGTCCCAGGTGTCAATGCAGGCATGAACCCACTATCGAGCATAAGTACTCCCTCTTGGAGTTACAAGCATCTACTTGGCCAGAGCATCTACTAGTAACGGAAAGCATGCAAGATCATAAACAACACGTAGATATAACTTTGATAATCAACATAACAAGTATTCTCTATTCATCGGATCCCAACAAACGCAACATATAGAATTACAGATAGATGATCTTGATCATGTTAGGCAGCTCACAAGATCCGACAATGATAGCACAATGGGGAGAAGACAACCATCTAGCTACTGCTATGGACCCATAGTCCAGGGGTAGACTACTCACACATCACACCGGAGGCGACCATGGCGGCGTAGAGTCCTCCGGGAGATGATTCCCCTCTCCGGCAGGGTGCCGGAGGCGATCTCCTGGATCCCCGAGATGGGATCGGCGTTGGCGGCGTCTGCGGAAGGTTTTCCGTATCGTGGCTCTCGGTGCGGGGGTTTCGTCACGGAGGCTTTAAGTAGGCGGAAGGGTAAGTCAAGAGGCGGCACGGGGGGCCCAAACCATAGGCCGGCGCGGCCCGGGGTGGGGCCGCGCCGCCCTAGGGTTTGGCCACCCCGTGGCCCCTCTTCGTTTCATCTTCGGACTTCTGGAAGCTTCGTGGAAAAATAGGCCCCTGGGCGTTGATTTCGTCCAATTCCGAGAATATTTCCTTACTAGGATTTCTGAAACCAAAAACCGCAGAAAACTGCAACTGGCACTTCGGCATCTTGTTAATAGGTTAGTTCCAGAAAATGCACGAATATGATATAAAGTGTGCATAAAACATGTAGATAACATCAATAATGTGGCATGGAACATAAGAAATTATCGATACGTCGGAGACGTATCAGCATCCCCAAGCTTAGTTCTGCTCGTCCCGAGCAGGTAAAACGATAACACAGATAATTTCTGGAGTGACATGCCATCATAATCTTGATCATACTATTTGTAAAGCATATGTAGTGAATGCAGCGATCAAAACAATGTATATGACATGAGTAAACAAGTGAATCATAAAGCAAAGACTTTTCATGAATAGCACTTCAAGACAAGCATTAATAAGTCTTGCATAAGAGTTAACTCATAAAGCAATAATTCAAAGTAAAGGCATTGAAGCAACACAAAAGAAGATTAAGTTTCAGCGGTTGCTTTCAACTTATAACATGTATATCTCATGGATATTGTCAACATAGAGTAATATAATAAGTGCAATAAGCAAGTATGTAGGAATCAATGCACAGTTCACACAAGTGTTTGCTTCTTGAGGTGGAGAGAAATAGGTGAACTGACTCAACATTGAAAGTAAAAGAATGGTCCTCCATAGAGGAAAAGCATCGATTGCTATATTTGTGCTAGAGCTTTGATTTTGAAAACATGAAACAATTTTGTCAACGGTAGTAATAAAGCATATGTATCATGTAAATTATATCTTATAAGTTGCAAGCCTCATGCATAGTGTACTAATAGTGCCCGCACCTTGTCCTAATTAGCTTGGACTACCGGATCATCACAATGCACTGTTTTAACCAAGTGTCACAAAGGGGTACCTCTATGCAGCCTGTAAAAAGGTCTAAGGAGAAAGCTCGCATTGGATTTCTCGCTATTGATTATTCTTCAACTTAGACATCCATACCGGGACAACATAGACAACAGATAATGGACTCCTCTTTTATGCATAAGCATGTAACAACAATTAATAATTTTCTCATTTGAGATTGAGGATATATGTCCAAAACTGAAACTTCCACCATGGATCATGGCTTTAGTTAGCGGCCCAATGTTCTTCTCTAACAATATGCATGCTTAACCATAAGGTGGTAGATCTCTCTTACTTCAGACAAGACGGACATGCATAGCAACTCACATGAAATTCAACAATGAATAGTTGATGGCGTCCCCAGTGAACATGGTTATCGCACAACAAGCAACTTAATAAGAGATAAAGTGCATAATTACATATTCAATACCACAATAGTTTTTAAGCTATTTGTCCCATGAGCTATATATTGCAAAGGTGAATGATGGAATTTTAAAGGTAGCACTCAAGCAATTTACTTTGGAATGGCGGAAGAATACCATGTAGTAGGTAGGTATGGTGGACACAAATGGCATAGTGGTTGGCTCAAGTATTTTGGATGCATGAGAAGTATTCCCTCTCGATACAAGGTTTAGGCTAGCAAGGCTATTTGAAACAAACACAAGGATGAACCGGTGCAGCAAAACTCACATAAAAGACATATTGAAAACATTATAAGACTCTACACCGTCTTCCTTGTTGTTCAAACTCAATACTAGAAATTATCTAGACCTTAGAGAAACCAAATATGCAAACCAAATTTTAGCATGCTCTATGTATTTCTTCATTAATGGGTGCAAAGCATATGATGCAAGAGCTTAATCATGAGCACAACAATTGCCAAGTATCACATTACCCAAGACATTAATAGCAATTACTACATGTATCATTTTCCAATTCCAACCATATAACAATTTAACGAAGGAGAAACTTCGCCATGAATACTATGAGTAGAAACCAAGGACATACTTGTCCATATGCTACAGCGGAGCGTGTCTCTCTCCCATAAAGTGAATGCTAGGATCCATTTTATTCAAACAAAACAAAAAACAAAAACAAACCGACGCTCCAAGCAAAGCACATAAGATGTGATGGAATAAAAATATAGTTTCAGGGGAGGAACCTGATAATGTTGTCGATGAAGAAGGGGATGCCTTGGGCATCCCCAAGCTTAGACGCTTGAGTCTTCTTAATATATGCAGGGGTGAACCACCGGGGCATCCCCAAGCTTAGAGCTTTCACTCTCCTTGATCATGTTGCATCATACTCCTCTCTTGATCCTTGAAAACTTCCTCCACACCAAACTCGAAACAACTCATTAGAGGGTTAGTACACAATAAAAATTAACATATTCAGAGGTGACACAATCATTCTTAACACTTCTGGACATTGCATAATGCTACTGGACATTAGTGGATCAAAGAAATTCATCCAACATAGCAAAAGAGGCAATGCGAAATAAAAGGCAGAATCTGTCAAAACAGAACAGTTCGTATTGACGAATTTTAAAATGGCACCAGACTTGCTCAAATGAAAATGCTCAAATTGAATGAAAGTTGCGTACATATCTGAGGATCATGCACGTAAATTGGCTTAATTTTCTGAGCTACCTACAGGGAGGTGGACCCAGATTCGTGACAGCAAAGAATTCTGGAACTGCGCAGTAATCCAAATCTAGTACTTACTTTACTATCAAAGACTTTACTTGGCACAACAAAACACTAAACTAAGATAAGGAGAGGTTGCTACAGTAGTAAACAACTTCCAAGACATAAAATAAAAACAAAGTACTGTAAGTAAAAAAAACATGGGTTGTCTCCCATAAGCGCTTTTCTTTAACGCCTTTCAGCTAGGCGCAGAAAGTGTGTATCAAGTATCATCGAGAGACGGTGCATTCTCAGCGGGGTGTGGAGTTTTCTCAACCAGGCATAGTATATTAGATACATAAGTTTTAGCATCTCCCTTTTCATTAGTCTTAGGTGTGCTACTCTCATCAAACAAATTTTCAGGAACAAGCCAAGCATAGTTATTTTCTAGTGCATCATTCATAGCTAAGAGTTTACATGGTATTGGTGCTTTGATCTCCCCACCATCATCAATATTATTAGTGTATCTTATTCTATCCATGTCCATCTTTTCAAGGAGACTAACAAAATTAGTATGCGAACCAAGCATATTAAATTTAGCAAAGACCTTTCTAGCTTCTCTTGCTAGACCACCAAATTCTCTAAGAAGGGTTTCTAAAACAAAATCTTTCTTTTCCCCTTCTTCCATATCACCAAGTGTGAGAAACATGTGTTGGATTATAGGATTAAGATTAACAAATTTAGTTTCCAACAGGCGAAATAAATGCGCGGCAGCAATTTCATAAGTAGGCGCAAGGTCTACCAAATGTCTATCTTCAAAATTTTCAATGGTACTAACATGATTGAAAAATTCTTCTATATTATTTCTCCCAACTATAGACCCGCGTCCTACCGGTATGTCTTTTGTGGTAAAATTAAAAGGAAACATGATGAAATAAGTAAAGTAAATGCAAGTAACTAATTTTTTTGTGTTTTTTTGATATAGCAAACAAGATAGCAAATAAAGTAAAACTAGCAACTAATTTTTTTGTATTTTGATTTAGTGCAGCAAACAAAGTAGTAAATAAAACTAAGCAAGACAAAAACAAAGTAAAGAGATTGAGAAGTGGAGACTCCCCTTGCAGCGTGTCTTGATCTCCCCGGCAACGGCGCCAGAAAAAGAGCTTGATGGCGTGTAACTCACACGTTCGTTGGGAACCCCAAGAGGAAGGTATGATGCGCACAGCAGCAAGTTTTCCCTCAGAAAGAAACCAAGGTTTATCGAACCAGGAGGAGCCAAGAAGCACGTTGAAGGTTGATGGCGGTGGGATGTAGTGCGGCGCAACACCAGGGATTCCGGCGCCAACGTGGAACCTGCACAACACAACCAAAGTACTTTGCCCCAACGAAACAGTGAGGTTGTCAATCTCACCGGCTTGCTGTAACAAAGGATTAATCATATTGTGTGGAAGATGATTGTTTGCAGAAAACAGTAGAACAAGTATTGCAGTAGATTGTATTTCAGTAAAGAGAATTGGACCGGGGTCCACAGTTCACTAGAGGTGTCTCTCCCATAAGACAAACAGCATGTTGGGTGAACAAATTACAGTTGGGCAATTGACAAATAAAGAGGGCATGACCATGCACATACATATCATGATGAGTATAGTGAGATTTAATTGGGCATTACGACAAAGTACATAGACCGCCATCCAAGCGCATCTATGCCTAAAAGTCCACCTTCAGGTTATCATCCGAACCCCCTCCAGTATTAAGTTGCAAAGCAACAGACAATTGCATTAAGTATGGTGCGTAATGTAATCAACAACTACATCCTTAGACATAGCATCAATGTTTTATCCCTAGTGGCAACAGCACAACACAACCTTAGAACTTTCTGTCATCCTTGTCCCGGTGTCAATGCAGGCATGAACCCACTATCGAGCATAAGTACTCCCTCTTGGAGTTACAAGCATCTACTTGGCCAGAGCATCTACTAGTAACGGAAAGCATGCAAGATCATAAACAACACGTAGATATAACTTTGATAATCAACATAACAAGTATTCTCTATTCATCGGATCCCAACAAACGCAACATATAGAATTACAGATAGATGATCTTGATCATGTTAGGCAGCTCACAAGATCCGACAATGATAGCACAATGGGGAGAAGACAACCATCTAGCTACTGCTATGGACCCATAGTCCAGGGGTAGACTACTCACACATCACACCGGAGGCGACCATGGCGGCGTAGAGTCCTTCGGGAGATGATTCCCCTCTCCGGCAGGGTGCCGGAGGCGATCTCCTGGATCCCCCGAGATGGGATCGGCGTTGGCGGCGTCTCTGGAAGGTTTTCCGTATCGTGGCTCTCGGTACTGGGGGTTTCGTCACGGAGGCTTTAAGTAGGCGGAAGGGTAAGTCAAGAGGCGGCACGGGGGGCCCAAACCATAGGCCGGCGCGGCCAGGGGTGGGGCCGCGCCGCCCTAGGGTTTGGCCACCCCGTGGCCCCTCTTCGTTTCATCTTCGGACTTCTGGAAGCTTCGTGGAAAAATAGGCCCCTGGGCGTTGATTTCGTCCAATTCCGAGAATATTTCCTTACTAGGATTTCTGAAACCAAAAACAGCAGAAAACAGCAACTGGCACTTCGGCATCTTGTTAATAGGTTAGTTCCAGAAAATGCACGAATATGACATAAAGTGTGCATAAAACATGTAGATAACATCAATAATGTGGCATGGAACATAAGAAATTATCGATACGTCGGAGACGTATCAGGGGGATTCATGAGATCGCCTCCGGCACCCTGCCGGAGAGGGGAATCATCTCCCGGAGGACTCTTCATCGCCATGATCGCCTCCGGAGTGATGTGTGAGTAGTTCACCCCTGGACTATGGGTCCATAGCAGTAGCTAGATGGTTGTCTTCTCCTCATTGTGCTATCATTGTCGGATCTTGTGAGCTTCCTAACATGATCAAGATCATCTATTTGTAATGCTAAATGTTGCGTTTGTTGGGATCCGATGAATATGGAATGCTATGTTATGTTGATTATCAATCTATCATCTATGTGTTGTTTATGATCTTGCATGCTCTCCGTTATTAGTAGAGGCTCTGGCCAAGTCGTTAGTTGTAACTCCAAGAGGGAGTATTTATGCTCGATAGTGGGTTCATGCCTCCATTAAATCTGGGACAGTGACAGAAAGTTCTAAGGTTGTGGATGTGCTGTTGCCACTAGGGATAAAACATCAATGCTATGTCTAAGGATATTTGTGTTGATTACATTACGCACCATACTTAATGCAATTGTCTGTTGTTTGCAACTTAATACTGGAAAGGGTGCGGATGCTAACCTGAAGGTGGACTTTTTAGGCATAGATGCATGCTGGATAGCGGTCTATGTACTTTGTCGTAATACCCAATTAAATCTCACACTACTCATCATAACATGTATGTGCATTGTCATGCCATCTTTATTTGTCAATTGCCCAACTGTAATTTGTTCACCCAACATGCTATTTATCTTATGGAGAGACACCACTAGTGAACTGTGGACCCCGGTCCACTCTTTACATCAAATACAATCTACTGCAATACTTGTTCTTACTGTTTTCTGCAAACATCATCATCCACACTATACATCTAATCCTTTGTTACAGCAAGCCGGTGAGATTGACAACCTCACTGTCACGTTGGAGCAAATTAATTTGGTTGTGTTGTGCAGGTTCCACGTTGGCGCCGGAATCCTTGGTGTTGCGCCGCACTACACTCCGCCACCATCAACCTTCAACGTGCTTCTTGGCTCCTACTGGTTCGATAAACCTTGGTTTCTTACTGAGGGAAACTTGCCGTTGTACGCATCACACCTTCCTCTTGGGGTTCCCAACGGACGCGTGCTGTACGCGTATCAAGACACCAGATGAGCCAGTATCCCATGACGAGTTAGATCTTCAGCCAGATTTGACTTATATCGAGAAGCCAGCTAGAATTCTCGAGGAGAATTGGAAACAACTTAGGAATAGAGCTATTAAGTATTGCAAAATACAGTGGAAGCATCATCCTGAGAGAGAAGCCACCTGGGAAAAAGAGGAAGATTTGAGGAAGTCTTACCCAGAACTGTTCAGGTATTACAACCACAACTTCGGGATGAAGTTTTCTTTAAGGAGGAAAGGCTGTAATATCCCAGGTTTAGAGACAATTGAGTGTTAGAATTTAGAAAGGGATGTGCATTGCATCGTAAAATCTGGGGAAATTTCACGCTTTTAAAGAAAAACTGCATCTTAGGGGGGTCAAGTTTCTCTCTCGACACCTTACAGGGTTAGGGTTCCGAGAGTGCGATAAACTTGGACCTCATTTAACTCAATTAGGGTTTTCGAGAAGAGAGGGGAACATACATCATCCCAATTTAAGTTGCATGATTGATTTCCAATATGTTATGATTGAATTTCAAAATTCAAACATTAAACAAGAATATTACAATCCAAATTTGGATAATTCAATCAACAATTAAATAAATAAGATATTGGAACAATAGAAATTATAATTTAAGCTCATTAGAGAAAACCTTGAGCTTTATTGATAATCACACAAGATACATTGTCATTTACATTATCCAAATTGAATTATGAACATTACAACTCATTACAGGAATTAAATGGAAAATAGAAAAGAAAAAGTACAAGTAAAAGTAAATTGCTAAACTAGACAAGTAAGTCTTCATGATCTGCTTGAACACCACTTGATGATCTTCTTGATCATTTTCCCAAAACCTACAAAATCAAACAACAAAGACAAAGCAAAGAGTTAAGCCAAGTGGTAACACCACTTGGCAAGTTAGTCAAAGAAATGGAATTTTGGGTGGATATTACCAAACCAGCCGAGCTGATCCATTCACAGCTCAAGTCCCAAGCCACACACACAGGCGGCTCACAATGCATGTGTGCATGTCTCACAGCACACATAGCCAAGGGTGAAATACCCAGGAAATGGAGTGCTGTCGACCAGGGGAGCAAGGGGAGACAGTATATAAACTTTTCACAGCCCAAACCCTAGAAATCCATCGACATGATCTCCAAGGGTAAGCACAACTAGAGCCTTAGAACATGAAGAACAGGAAGAACACCAAAGCTCTTCCATCCATCCAAAAATCATCAAACCATCCAGAACAGTTCCAGCAGGAACTGTGCTGTTGAACAAGTCACCAGGAGAAGCATCACAAGCCAGCAGGAGGAGCAGGGCAAGCCTCACAAACCAACCAGAAGCAAATCCTCTACATCAGCAAATAAACTAGGAGCTGGAGTGAGGTATACGCAAATGATCCTGAGCAAAACCCATATTTTGCTCATCAATAAGCATACACATGCATCACAGAAGCAAAGAAGGGTAGAACTCTGTTTGTATCATCATGTGGCTGCCAAGCCATTTGGTGCAAGCAAGCAAGTGACCTAGCTAGAAGGAAATTACCAAGGGAACAATGGTTATGTCAACACAGTGACATAACCAAAGAAATCCATCGTGGATTTATCCTATATAGTCAGTCAGATTCACAAAGCACCTGTAGCCCGATAAACCATCAGATTAATGGACAGTTAATTGTCCAGTATGATTTCAACATCAAATAACCTAGCAGCCATGGAAGATTACCAGGAATAGTGCACAGAAGCATCCAATAGAGGTAGGAGCAACCATTTCTAGCAGATAATGTCTGCTAGGGTCACAACAGCTACCTAGCCACACAGATAAATTCACTAAAGCATCACATCATCACCCAATAGGGTTCAGTATGAGCTAGGGTACCAAACCAGTGGCTGGCATCCCTCTAGCTACATCAAATCCATCTATAAGATCATCACTGCTAAGCAGTTCACATCATTTATCCATTCAGTACATCAGAACTACTCAGATAAATGAAACAGTTAAACTAACCAAGTACCAGGCCCTGCATATGATCCAAGGGATCACTGCAAGCCGCAGCAGAGGCTTGAGCAAGCACAAACATGCAACATCCCAAGCTTGAGTACCACATAGACTCAAGGAAATGCGTCAGTGAGCCACCAGTCATAGGACAATAGACAACCACCAAGAAACTAGTGATCACATGATCACCAGGAGTTGACAGTGCATGCAAGAGCATGCTAGAGACAAGCCTACCAATAACAACAACATAAGAATTGAACTCATGTATATAAAGGAACCAACAAGAGGTCCTGGAGATCACCAGATCATCTAGAGCCACAATTAATCAACCAAGATATAACATATAATTAAAGAGATGCATTAAAATTGTATCCAGAAGCACACCATCAGGAGAGGGAACTGACTAGCCAACAATCATGCTCAATTGAGCAATCCCATGAGTTACAACTCAATGAACATATCAAAGAGGCACTGGCTCTTGCAAGAATGCAAGGATTACATACTGTAATCAAGCCAGGGGCCAAGAAATGATCATACATGATAGTCTAGCACCAGCAACAGTAGCAAGAATAATCTAGCAGGCCATGAGCATCATAAAGTGCTCATGAGCTATTGCACATGAGTCACAGCAGCAACAGAGAGCGCAGCAGCAGCAACAACCAGCACAGCATAGCAGCAGCAGCTAGCCTAGAACAGCTGTAACAGCACAACATGGCAGCAATTCCAGGAGGAAGAGCAGCCATGGCCTGAGCTTAACCAAGAGGTGAAGGAGGAGCTAGATCTGGTGTACTGGCAAGGCCAACACACCAAGGAGATGGATGCAAGGACATCCAGAGCAAGGGAGGAGGAAGAACAGGGAAAGAAGAGACGGAGGCAAACAGACCTGGGAGCAGGAGCTCGTAGACGCAGCCATGGCGGATGCAGCGGCACAGCCCAGGCCACGGCAGCGCCAAGCCATAGCCAGGCCAGGCCACGTCGAGCACCATGATACGTCCAAAATGTATCTACTTTCCCGAACACTTTTGCTATTGTTTCGCCTCTAATTTGTGTATTTTGGATACAACTAACACGGACTAACGCTGTTTTCAGCAGAATTGCCCTGGTGTCCTATTTTTGTGCAGAAACTCAACTTTCAGGAAAATCCCCGGAAATAATCGCAATGGGCCTATTTTCACAGAAGATTGACGGAGCCAGAAGACGAGACGGAGGGGGGCCACGAGGCGCCCACCCCACCAGGCGGCGCGGTGGGCCCCTAGGCCGCACCGGCCTACGGTGGCGGCGCCTCGGCCAGCCTCCGACGCTCCCCTTTCGACTACTTAAGCCCTCTGACCTAAAAACGCAAGGGGGTTGACGAAATTGCGAGAAGACATCCAGAACTCCGCCACCATCGCGAAACTCCGTCTCGGGACCAGAAACTCCGTTCTGGCACTCCACCGGGACGGGGAATTGGAGGAGATCATCGCCATCATTACCACCGATGCCTCTCCATCAACCAGCCATGCTTCCCCCATCCATGTGTGAGTAATTCCCCCGCTGTAGGTGTCGTGGTATCGTCACGGCATATGCCATAGGGTGGCTAAAGAGAGTGGTTCCTAGTATGATCAAATATAAGATTTGATTTTTAATGATTAATTCTTTGTATTTAAATATGACTCAATTTGAATTGTCTCAATAATTCATATTCATATTTTATTATGATAGAGAATTTTATTCTGAGTGATTTACATATTTTTTATTTTTTTAGATTTCTTATCCATTTTCTACTCTTTTTCAAATTTATGGTTTTAACAAAATTGTGAAAAGTCAGTTTTACCCCTGGGCCCACCTATCAGTGGAGCCCAACGGGTTAGGTCGAACTGACCCATTCGGCCCCGCTCGGTCGGCCTCACTCGTCCCCTTTCTCTCTCGCTCGCAGAAACCCTAACCCTAATTCGCTCCCACGACTCTCGCGTCGCCTGCGCCATCGCCGGCCGATTCCGGCTGACTCCGGCGGTACTGGCCCTCGCCATGGGACGCAATCGACGCAGCCCGTGACGGCGCGTCGACCCATCCGCGTTGATCTGACGCGTGTGTCCTGGTTCACTTGTCCTCGACCCTCTTTGGTGCTAGGATTGCGGTCCTCGCCGGCGATGCATGTCGGTGGACGGTCCTGACCTCCCTGGTGTTGCTCGGCGGCTTGCTGATGTGGTGCTGGGTGCGGTGGTGCTCGACGTGGCTTGGCCTGGCTGCGGCTTGGCGCTGCCGTGGCCTAGGCTGTGCCGCTGCATCCGTCATGGCTGCGTCTACGAGCTCATGCTCCCAGGTATGTTCGCCTCCGTCTCTTCTTTCCCTGTTCTTCCTCCTCCCTTTCTCTAGATTCCCTTGCATCCATCTCCTTGGTGTGCTGGCCTTGCCAGTACACAAGATCTAGCTCCTCCTTCACCTCTTGGTTAAGCTCAGGCCATGGCTGCTCTTCATCATGGAATTGCTGCCATGTTGTGTTGTTACTGCTATTCTAGGCTAGCTGATGCTGCTATGCTGTGCTGGTTGCTGCTACTGCGCTCTCAGCTGCTGCTCAGACTCATGTGCAATAGCTCATGAGCACTTTATGATGCTCATGGCCTGCTAGATTATTCTTGCTACTGCTTCTGGTGCTAGACTATCATGTATGATCATTTCTTGGCCCCTGGCTTGATTACAGTATGTAATCCTTGCATTCTTGCAAGAGCCAGTGCCTCTGTGATATGTTCATTGAGTTGTAACTCATGGGATTGCTCAATTGAGCATGATTGTTGGCTAGTCAGTTCCCTCTCCTGATGGTGTGCTTCTGGATACAATTGTAATGCATCTCTTTAATTATCTGTTATATCTTGGTTGATTAATTGTGGCTCTGGATGATCTGGTGATCTCCAGGACCTCCTGTTGGTTCCTTTATATACATGAGTTCAATTCTTATGCTGATGTTATTGCTAGGCTTGTCTCTAGCATGCTCTTGCATGCACTGTCAACTCCTGGTGATCATGTGATCACCAGTTGCTTGGTGGTTGTCTGCTGTCCAAGACTGGTGGCTCACTGATGCTTTTCCTTGAGTCTATGTGGTACTCAAGCTTGGGCTGTTGCATGTTTGTGCTTGCTCAAGCCTCTGCTGAGGCTTGCAGTGATCCTTTGGATCATATGCAGGGCCTGGTGCTTGGTTAGTTTAACTGTTTCATTTATCTGAGTAGTTCTGATGTACTGAATGGATAAATTATGTGAACTGCTTAGCAGTGATGATCTTATAGATGGATTTTATGTAGCTAGAGGGATGCCAACCACTGGTTGGGTACCCTAGCTCATACTGAACCCTATTGGGTGATGATGTGATGCTTTACTGAATTTATCTGTGAGGCTAGGTACCTGTTGTGACCCTAGCAGACTTTATCTGCTAGAAATGGTTGCTCCTAACTCTATTGGATGCTTCTGTGCACTATTCCTGGTAGTCTTCCATGGCTGCTAGGTTATTTGATGTTGAAATCATACTGGAAATTAACTGTCCATTAATCTGATGGTTTATCAGGCTATAGGTGCTTTGTGAATCTAACTGACTATATAGGATAAATACATGATGGATTTCTTTGGTTATGTCACTGTGTTGACATAACCATTGTTCCCTTGGCAATTTCCTTCTAGCTAGGTCGCTTGCTTGCTAGCACCAAATGGCTTGGCATCCACATGATGATACAAACAGGGTTCTACCCTTCTTTGCTTTTGTGATACATGTGTATGCTTATTGATGAGCAAAACATGAGTTTTGCTAAGGATCATTTGTGTATACCTGACTCCAGCTCCTAGTTTATTTGTTGATGTAGACGATTTTCTTATGGTTGGTTTGTGAGGCTTGCCCTGCTCCTCCTGCTGGCTTGTGATGCTTCTCCTGGTGACTTGTTCAACAACACAGTTCATGTTGGAACTGTTCTGGATGGTTTGATGATTTTTGGATGGATGAAAGAGCTTTGGTTTTCTTCATGTTCTTCCTGTTCTAAGGCTCTGGTTGTGCTTACCCTTGGAGATCCTGTCGATGGATTTCTAGGGTTTGGGCTGTGAAAAGTTTATATACTGTCTCCCCTTTCTCCCCTGGTCGACAACACTCCATTTCCTGGGTACTTTACCCCTGGTTGTGTGTGCTGTGAGACATGCACACATGCATTGTGAGCTGCCTGTATGTGTGTGGCTTGGGACTTGAGCTGTGAATGGATCAGCTCGGCTGGTTTGGTAATATCCACCCAAAATTCCATTTCTTTGACTAACTTGCCAAGTGGTGTTACCACTTGGCTTAACTCTTTGCTTTGTCTTTGTTGTTTGCTTTTGCAGGTTTTGGGAAAATGATCAAGAAGATCATCAAGTGGTGTTCAATCAGATCATGAAGACTTACTTGTCTAGTTTAGCAATTTACTTTTACTTGTACTTTTTATTTTCTATTTTCCATTTAATTCCTGTAATGAGTTGTAATGTTCATAATTCAATTTGGATAATGTAAATGACAATGTATCTTGTGTGATTATCAATAAAGCTCAAGGTTTTCTCTAATGAGCTTAAATTATAATTTCTATTGTTCCAATATCTTATTTATTTAATTGTTGATTGAATTATCCAAATTTGGATTGTAATATTCTTTTTTAATGTTTGAATTTTGAAATTCAAACATAACATATTGGAAATCAATCATGCAACTTAAATTGGGATGATGTATGTTCCCCTCTCTTCTCAAAAACCCTAATTGAGTTAATTGAGGTCCAAGTTTATCGCACTCTAGAAACCCTAACCCTGTAAGGTGTCGAGAGAGAAACTTGTCCCCCCTAAGATGCAGTTTTTCTTTAAAAGCGCGAAATTTTCCTAGATTTTACGATGCAATGCACATCCCTTTATAAATTCTACCTCTCGATCGTCTCTAAACCTGGGATATTACAGATAGTACTGCATGAGCTTCATTTCACTGCGGCGCGTTGAGCTCGATAGCCGGAGAGTCATCTTGTGGACATGCGGCACGACGTCCATGCTACGGAGTGCCGTTGGGACTTGGAGAGCCAGACAACGACGCATAATCGCAAGGGAGTGGCGTGGATGGACGTGTGGAAGAGCAGGATGTGAGATCAACTTGGGCTGATTGAGGTTGCAGCTAGGGATGGCACCCGCAGGGTATGGGTACGGGTAGAGCCATCCCATACCCGTACCCGTCACCTTTATTCTTACCCGTCACCCGTACCCATACCTGTCAACGGGTACAAGTTTTTCCCATACCCGTCACCCGATAGGGTAAATGGGTACCCGCGGGTAAAAACACCCGCGCTTACAACACATTAAGTTGATTAAAAAAAATATGATAAGAGGTGAAGCGATCCTAAATAGGGGTCTAACCCTCACTAACCTACCAACAATTGTGAGACTGGGAAGCGTGAGGTTCAACCTAGCAACATGAAGGCATGATTAGGGAAAAAATAAGTAGTTTAGAATATTGCAGTGGCCTACTTGTTAATTTTAGATGGGTACATGGGTACGCGGGTATGGGTTCTATGATCCCATACCCGTACCCACTCTACCCGATGGGTATGATATTTTCTTATTTACAAACCCATGGGTAATATTTTGTCCCAAACCCGTACTCCTATTGGGTTTTTACCCGGCGGGTACGCGGGTCATGGGTACCCATTGCCATCCCTAGTTGCAGCAGCTAGATAGCTTGTTTAAATAGTTGGTGGACAGTGGTAAATGGGAAATAAAGGGACGTCCACCTGATCGCCTGCCATGATTAAAGATTCATGTTGGTTCGTTTCCAGAGTGTGCTACGGGGCAGTCACCGAACGCAACGCCTCAGGAGTCGCGTTGATGCTAGCAAATGGGCTTTAGCCGAAACATATGATAACCATAGATTTTAAATCACATGGATATAAACAATCGGGGTGATGTGGCTCAACCATATTTCAGCTTGTAAACATTAAATGCATTTTAGTGGGGATGAACTTTATAGATATTATAGATATGTCAAATTTATTTCTGGAAACCCTTCATAATGAGGATTGACTTGATGTGATCATAAATTTACTTCTAATTATCATCCTAATATAAATGAAATTCATTAGTAACAATTGAAATAGGTTAATCATATATTAATTATGGGCCAACTTTCACAAAAGGTCAATTAGAAGTAACTTTTCTTGAAGAAAAAATTGAGCTTATCTTCGGTGTCTAATCGGAGCAGTATTACATCTACATGAAATGGTAGACAAATATAGTATCATATTAGAAGCCTTGAATTAATATTTTCCAAACAAAAGTAAAAAAAATGTATTTCCAGATATATTTAATAATTTTTTGCTGCTATATTTTCCTTCTTGAGTAGTTTATATATTTCAATATTCCCCACATTGTCTTCGTCCTTCATCGGAACCATAGTCGCCTCCATTGATCTCAAACTTCAAAGCCATCGATTATTCCAGCGTCGAATAATAATAACCCTAAATACCATGAGAACCGCACTCCTCCTCGTCGCCATTACCACTCTCATTTATGCCACTGCAGTGCCCGTTACGGCAGACCCCGATGATTGGTCGAAGATTAAGAACATCACCGACCCATACATCCAGGGGCTCGGCAAGTGGCTGGTGACGGAGCACACCAAAATGGGGGGCAATGATGGGCTCAAGTTTCAGAAGGTGCTAAGCGGTGAATATCAAATTAGGAATGGTGTAAGTTATCAGCTTGTCATCGTTGCCATGAGACCAGGTGGCTCACATGGCACATACAAAGGATGGTTACTAGAGGAAGTCCCGAGTAACCAGAACACATGGAAGCTCGTAAAGTTCAGCCCTTTAGACTAGTCGGGTTACCTTTAGTGTTGTAATAAATTTACAAGAAATTATATGGTGTTTCTCTTTAATTTTGCATGCATGCTTCTCTTGGACTATGGAGATATTAAGAAAATGAATCCTCGCATGCAAATCCCATTTCTTCTAATTGTTAGGAATCAATGATAGCGCTGTGATTAAGAGTTCACTTACAATACGGTGGCGGTCGACATTTATTCTCCGTGTCTGTTGTCACATAATGTAGCGGCCCAGAAAAATCCACATACTAGATTTATTTGTTCTTTTTCTTTTGTGCATAATCATGCATGTATCACCTTACATGTTTTGTAAACCCCTAAAAATTATGTTGTGTAACCCTAATTTTGTTTGCAAAATTAATCCTAAGGTTTATGGACCATCACCCTATTCTTAATTTAAATAAAACTAAATAAAAGTTATTTGCTAATTGTTTGCAAATTGGTCTCCAATATTTTATAAAAGTTTCAATCTAAATTTGTTTGAACCTTCCCCATATCTTTTCCCTCTTCCTTTCTCTTTACAGACAATCGATAAAAAAAGGGAGACACTAGCCGTCGGTCGGCGGATGGGAGCCCAATAATCGGTCGTCCTCCGCGTCGTACGTTAGCGATCGGACGCTCAGAATCAGCTGCGGTGCATGTTTTGCATTTTGCCCCTCAATTATCTGAAACTCAACCTGCAGTCCCAATCTCTCCATATAAAACCAAATGGTATATATCTTGCAATTTAACCCCCTCAGTTCTTGCAAAATCAACATGTAGTCCTATGTTTCTTCACTTAAACCAAAATGATGTATAACTTTGAATCCGTCATCTCAATATTTACAACAAATATGCTACCTTATTACAACAACAAAATTCACCCGTGTATACGGAAAAAAAATTCTATCACAACAAAATGTCCCGGCATTTCTACAAAAAATAATGTTACAATAAAGTGATTAAACCAACAATTTTTTGTGCATATTGATTTACAACAAAACCTGCAAACACTATTCACAAAAGTTGTAGACAATTAAAATAAAAATATATACGTTTAGAAATAATGCAAAAGTGGTTAAGAAATAATTAATTTGCTATAAATTGAATTACAACAAAAATCAGCAACTATTTATACAAATTTTGCAAATAATTACAACAAAAATCATATGTTTGCAAAAGAATCAAAAGTGGTCAAGCAATAATTAATTTTCTATAAATTGAATTACAACAAAAATCGCCAATAAAAAAAACTTGTGTTTGTGGCTTTGAAATTTTGGTTAAGAAATAATAAATTTGCTACATATTTAGTAACAATAAAAATCACTAACCATTCTAATAGAAAATATAGACGATTACAATAAAAATCACAAACTTGACAAATGCCAATTAAAGATTACAACATCTCTGGCATGCTTTCGTTATAAAAATTAAACGCAATTATTACAAAATTAATAAACGTATACAACATCTCTAGCGTTGCAGTGGTAGTGTACTACGCTCTGGCCAGTTTTGCGTGCACGGGCTAAAAGCCATGGTAGACGTGCTTGCATGGACCAAATTAAGCTAGCTAATGGGCCGACCGGCTGGGAGCGGTGGGCCAAATAAAGCTAGCTAATGGGCCGACTGGCCAGGAGTGGGGCAAAGCCTGCTACTAGGCCTGGCGCGCGGGCGGGCGAGCAAGGGACCGATCGCTGGCACATGATCGGTCGCCCGAAAGTAAGCATTTCCCTAAAAAAAGGGGCAGAAGCATAATAACCAGAGAAAATGAAAGAAGAGAAGCAGTAGTCCATCTTGTTACGGGAGCAATATTTGGCGTCTTTATCCTCCAGCTCACGCGAGACGCATGGGTGATCTCTCACGTCACCCTCCACCACTCCACATGCGTCCCTCCTCCTTTAATCCCAGCTAAGAGCATCTCTAGTGGAACGTGTAAATTTGGATGTGTATATCTCCATATACACATCCATATACACGTTGTTAAATTTTACACCTCTCAGTTTTTCAGTGGCACGTGTATAAGGACGTGTAAATCAGGACGTGTATATTCCAACGACTATATTTTCAAACGGCTATATTCCAACGGCTATATTTCCAACGGCTATATTTTCAACGGCCATATTCCTGGTCTATATAAACCACCACGACCACCTCTCTTCCAGCATCTCTATCTGTGACTTCTTTTCTCACTCCTAGATTTCTCTATCGTCCCTCACGCAACACAATGAACACATCCTCTTGGGACATGAGTTCTTCGTTATCTTCATCTGGCGACGATGAACTCATACTTGCAGCATTTGCCGAGCGCGAGGAGGAAGAGAGGATGAACGCTCGACGCCACGGTGGTTAGAAGCATGGACGTCGAGCAATCGATCGAGGAAGAGATGCTGGATTTGTTCTTCTGTGGGACGACTACTTCCAAGAAGTTCCTCGATATCCCGAACATTTGTCTCGACGAAGGTTTGTAACTAGTACACTTCTGTGCGTTCGCCCATTTTTCATTTCCCCGTCTCATTTACTTTTTATACAAAGATTTAGGATGTCCCGTGATTTGTTCAACCGCATAGCTGGTGGTATACTTGAGCATGACTATGATGGTTATTTTACGCAAAAAAGAAGTGCTTATGGAGCTCTTGGGTTACATCCTCTGCAAAAGATGACCGCGGCAATGCGGATGCTAACATATGGAATAGCAGCTGATGGTGCTGATGAGTACATCCGGTCCGCTGAGGCTACTAATTTAGAGTCTTGCAAGAAATTTGTGATCAAAGTTTGTGAAGTATTTGGGGAAAGGTACCTGAGATCTCCAAATGAACAAGACATTGCTAGGTTACTCGCAATAGAGGAGGAAAGAGGATTTCCTGGTATGTTAGGGAGCATAGATTGCATGCACTGGGGTTGGAAAAATTGCCCCAAAAAATGGCATGGCATGTTTAAAGGCCATGTGAACGAGCCAACTATGATCTTGGAAGCAGTTGCATCACAAGATCTTTGGATTTGGCATGCTTATTTTGGTTTACCAGGGTCTCTCAATGATATAAATGTTCTTCAATGTTCTCCTGTTTTTTCAAAGCTAGCCGAAGGTCAAACTCCCGCAGTGAATTATAGCATCAATGGCCATCAGTACACAATGGGGTATTACCTTGCAGATGGTATCTATCCACGGGGGGCAATATTTGTGAAGAGCATACCAGCTCCAGATACAAGAAAGCATAAAACTTTTGCGAAGAAGAAAGAGGCGTGCAGGAAAGATGTGGAACGTGCCTTTGGAGTTCTGCAATCCCGTTTTGCCATTGTTCGTGGATCTGCTAAAGGATGGAAACGTAAAGAAATCGGTGATGTCATGAAAGCTTGTGTCATAATGCATAATATGATAGTTGAAGAGGAGCGAGAAACTGGTCGACAAAACTGCTCTTATGAGGCAATGGGAGAAAGAGTCACAGTCTCTCGTACTCATGCGGAACAACTGAGCTCTTTTATTCAAATGACTCACCATATTAGAAATAAAGCTGAACATACTCAGCTTAAGCTTGATCTAATTGAACATGTGTGGAAAAAGTTTGGAAATGAGTGATGTAATCCATTTCTATGTAATGCAGTGCTATCAATAAAGTATTTTTACTTCAAATAGTTCTTACAACAACTAGCAGACAGCTTCAAATAGTTCTTACAACAACTAGAACAAATCATCAAATAGTTCATACAATAACTAGCTCACTACTCTAGGCGGCGAGCAAGGATCTCATTCTGCTTAGCTTGGTAAAACTGCTTTTGCACATCAATCATACCACTTGTGTCCATGAGCATTATCCTCTCATCTAATTCAAACTGTTTGCGTTCATCATCCCTCTCATTTCGTGCATCCTCCTTCTTTTTCAGTGCAATCTCCTCTTTTCTCAATTCAAATTGTTGTGCATATCGAACATTTCTTGCTGCCTCTTTGAGCTCATCTTTCTCTTGCTTTTGTGCCCACATAGTTTCTAATGACAACTTGCAAGCACTGTCATCAGCTTTACCTCTCCGCAATTTCTCCTTATTCACACCATCAGGTCTTTTCTCATGTTCAAGAGCATCACTGCGTGCTGAGGTAGCATCAGTGTTGTAATATCCCAGGTAATGGGGTTACAAAAATAGAGGAAACAGATGTGTGCATTGCATTCATGCATAGAAAATCTGGGGAATTTTCGCGCTTTAAAGTAAAACAGTCACGGTAACTGAAGTTTCACTTGACCTTGGTGGAATTGAAGTAGCTCATCAAGTCAAGCGCTTTAAACCTCAATGTGACTATGCTAAAACCTTGTTTTGGGTAGAGATGATTTGATCTAAGGGGTTAGATCAAATGGAACTAATAATCAACACAACAACACTTTACTCAATGATCAACTACTTGATCTTATAATAGATCATAATATGGTAATCATTGCCATAACACAAGAACAACTGTTCAATTACAAACCAAGTAACAATAAAATGGAGAAACCATTCCTGACTTATCTTTTCCATGTCTTAAAACTAATCCTTGATCCTACCATGAACCTCATGGTATTCATTTTACTTCACTCTTGGAAACAAGACAAGGAGATCAACTCTAGAAATATATATTCCTCTCTATTCCAAATTATTAAGCATCAAACCTAGAGAGGTGAGAGTTCTAATATAATTATTAGAGAAGCAATAACAAACCTTGAGCTAAACCTTGGGTATACATCCAAGTATTCATATCATCATCTCTAAGAGAAACCCTAGGATAGTATCCAAGACAATTCCTAGAGAGATAAACCATTTATATTTAACATAGACATTGATGATCACATCAATCTCTATAGAGCCTAACCTCAGGTTAATATTAAAGTCCTTCCCAAATGAGTGAGACTAATCCAACTAAGTTAACCAAGTGGAATCTTAGCCTAGATATCTAAGTAAATATTAGGAGTACACCATAAACCCTAGAATAAGCCATTCCTATATGAGAGAACTATCCATATACCCAGATGAGTATATCAACATTTCTTAAGTAAAACCCTAAGTAATTATCTCAGACATTTTCCTGGGATATAAACTAATGAGTCAACCATAGAAGTCCCATCCTAGAAAGTAAAATATGAGTGCTATACCCTAGTTGATCAAGACAATGCTTGATCATCGAAGTGAGAAACCTAATTAATGAGAGATACCTTAGGAAGCCAAACCTTTATCATTATAAATTAAGTAATGATCATAAACCCTTAGAATTTGAGGTAGAAGATGTTAAGAACAAATTGATCATGCCTAAACCATGATCATACTCTTGAGGTATGTGAGGATAAGTTAAACCCTAATAGTATAAGTAGATATCATTCACCACATGAAATCATAGGGAGGTAACTAGTAAGCAAACCTAGGCTTATATCCTAATCTTAACTTGTGAACCACTTTGTGATCCTAAGTAGAAACCTACCACATCTACACTCCACTTATTCTTCACCTAAAAAACATAAGAAAACCTTAGAGATAAACCCTATACTTTTTATGGTGAAAACTATTCATCATTAGAACCAAAGTTAATTATAAAAAGAACCATATCTACTTTAGTTACTTTAACAATAGATTAAGGATATAATCGAAATCTATTGGTACAAGATAAAACCAATTCCCAAGTCATTAGTAATTAAAGGAGAACAGAAACAATTAAGAAACTAACCATATTACCTTGGTTAGGGGAGATTAAACCCTAGCAAATGCAATATGATATCACCTCAACTCTACAAATTAGAAGTATATCTCAACCCTAGTTATGCATCACTATGGTGATCATAATATAAACCTAGGCCATAATTGAGATCCCAAACCATATGCCATTAGGTAAATAACATTATAACCCTAGTACTACCTTTGGGGAAATGGTTATAATAAAAACTACAAAACCTTAACAAGCAAGTGCTCACATAAAATTATATGCATAGAGTTAAATCCTCAGTTATGAGATCAAACCCAACTAATAACTTCTAGCACACTCATAGTAGAAATACCCAACTCTAATAATATCAAATAGATATAATTCACAAGAAAACCAAAATGAGAGTATCAATTCATGTCTATTTAACATTTTGAATAAAAATCACAAGTGTGCAATAGAATCTCATATAAAATGCTTGTTCAAGTAGAATAATAACATAATAGTCAGTATATTAAATCTTGATAAAATTAACAATTGAGAAACCTGCAAAAATAACAGAATTCAAATATGGACTTCAAATAGAAACTAAAAACAGAATTGTAAACTAGAAAATAAAACAGAAATCTAAAACAAAACAGAAAATAGAGAGAGGAGTAGCTTACCTGCTAGCCCAGCAACAGACCACGCAGCAACCCAAAAGAAAGCCCACAAGCTAGCCCCGCACCGGCCCAGCCCAGCAGGAAACGGTCCACACCGTTTTGTGTAAATAGAAGGCAAACGCCTTCTTCTTCCTCTCCGGGGGCGACAATGCGCAGGAGCACCTGGCCACGCCCTCGTCGAGGATTAGGACGCTGCCGGACGCCCTTCAATATGCCAGAGGCCAATACAAGTATCTCCACGTCCGGAACTATCCCCTTGGCGCCAGATTTGTGCCCAAAGGCATCGCCAACACGGCTGCAGTATCCTGGCCGTCGGCGAGGAATTGCCGTCGCTCCAGAGTGCGTCGCGAGCTATAAACCCACCATTAGGAGCGCCCTGGAACCTTTTAGCTTCGCCACCCTTCTATTTCCCCTCTCTACCCGTCTCTATCTCCAGAATCACCGAATGCCGCCGCCAGCACATCTCCGGCTAGCCGCCGGTATAAACCACCCCGGGGGCCAGGGTTAGGCCTAGGAGGTGCGCTTCGATGCCCTCTTTCTTCTGGCCAAGTCACGCATCGAGGGGAGCACGGATTACCGCGAATCGAATGTCGCCCTTCTGTCGGCCATCGCCGGAATCCGCTGCCTCACCATCATCTCCGACTACCCCGGGCTTCGTCGAGCATCTCATCAGCTCCAGGTCGATCTTGTGCGTCTTTAGATTCCTAAATTACGCCATTTAATCCACCGTAGCAAGATCTAGCAACTCGGCTGGCGAACGCCGCCGCAGGAAGGTTCGCCAGAGTTCCTCCGGTGACCATTTCTTGGCAGCGAGGCTACCATCGTCCTCAGCGCGGCAGGGTGCGTCTAACGGAACTAGTTGGCCATCCTCCCGTGGCCTAAAACGTCGTCGCCGTCGTTCGCTGACCCGACCGGCGGCGTTTGACCGGCGAGGCGACGTGGTCTGAGACCCCACTGTGGTGTTGACCTGGTCAGGCCGCCGTGGCAGCTGACCTGGCAGCAGCCCCACCAGTCAGTGACTGGGTGGGTAGATTAACCGGGTGTGCTTAGGATTCTCCATTTTTAATTTCAAATTCATTAATTACTGCAACTTTGCAAATTCATATAAAATTCAATATAGCTTAGAAAAATATAAATGATACATCAAAATTCATAGAAAAGGAAACTCTACCCAGTAAAAATATAATATGAAATTTTTATTTTTAATAAAAAATTAATTGTTTTATACTTAATAATTAAATCTTTTCTTTTATTCCTAATTAAATTAAAATTCTATAATTAGGAAAACCTTCTAAAATAAATAAAAACCAGTAAGAAAATAAAGAAAACATTAAAGCTAATTTTCATTATTTGTTAATTTGACAAATCCTTATTAGAAGGATTTAAATCCTAATTAATAATTACCTAATTATTAATTAATTAAAAATAATAAAATACCAAATTAAATATTATCTTAATTTCAAAGTTACTAATAACTTCAACTTTACCATGAAGTTATTAATCATAGAACCATAGGGTAAATAGCAAACCCTAATTCAATATGGAATGATATTACAACCCTATCATTTCATGTGTAACCCAAAACCCTAATTCAAATAGGAACCCCAAATCCATTACTTCATATGAACCCTAAAATTGTTTCCAAACCTAAAACCCTAAGTAACATGTGATCATGTTACTTCATTAGTAATCATAGATTCCTATCCAGCAACTAAATACTAGTTCAAATCCACATAAAATATGAGAATCCTATCACTACTAATTAGCATCCCATGTGTTCATCTTCATCAGACCTAAATAATCAAGTAGGGCCAACCAAGTGTAAACCTTAGATCCTATTACCAAATCCATCATCCTTATTCATTCCTATTTAGCATCACACCAATGTGATGAACCTCAGGAGCAAATATGCCAAATCTTGAGCATTACCTAATCATATTCCACTAAACCCTACTAGTGTTGGATACTTATCAACCATCCTATTCAGGAGCCAATTATTCCTTACTTAATAGAACCAACAGTAAAGCCTAGACCACCTCAACCCTAATTAATATACTTCTTATTATTTAAGAAGTATGTTCTTCAAAAGTTATTCTTTTGAAGTAAATAAAGAATCATCATCAACCCTGCTTATAAGGACCTATAAACCCTAGCTGACTATCACCAATAAGATGAACCAGTCCTGATAGCAACCTTGTATGAAAAATTGCTTAGGATGCCTAGACTTAACTCAACCTTACAAGCCCTAGGTGTCGATGAATCCAACGTTGCTGTGATCCATCTACTACTTACTCCAGAAACCAATTAGAACCATAGAACACCATAGAATGCCACCAACCTAATTATCATACTTGTTCTTTATTCAAGAACATGTTCTTCAAAAGTTATTCTTTTGAATTATATAATAAGTAATCATCAACCATGTATTATAGGACTTAAAATTGACAACTGCTCTTTACTTATTATACAGCTACTATTCCTGTTGTGTATGATTGTTACTATTCATGTTGCCACCTGCTTATAATTCTAAAACAACACAACCCTGAATAAGAACCTTGTTTGTGAATCACTCTAAAAGTGCAACACACCCTGAACCAATCGTTACAACTCACTGATCCTAAATCATCGGGGTTAGATCACGCTTAGAGCGATTGCATATCATACTTATGCATTATTGCATCCTTGCCAATCTTTTAAACATCGTCCTTACCGGACGATGATGCTATTTCAGAATCTGGAGTTATTTCGTATCGAAGACCTTGCCTGCATAATCTTGCAGCCAAGAAAGGCAAGTTCATCACTTGCTCATGTCATTTGAGTATTTCTATCAAATTACTTGCAAAGTACTATGGTTATCACTAATGCATAAAAACCAAAACCACTACTTTCATAACTATGAATATGACTATGTGGTGGGCAATGGAACCATGGATTGTGTTGATATGGTGGAGGTTCCATTGCAAGGGTTTATATCCATCTAGGATTAACAACAAATGTCGTCCAGTGATTCTTGTGCCGTAATACCCGTGTTAACCATAAGATCCGGAGTGGGACGGAGTAGTCAAAAGTGTTTCCACCTCTCGTTCATCAACGGATGCGCTTTACCGTAGACACTTGTATCTGTCAGGGCAAGCGGTTGGCTGGGGAAGCCTTAAGTCCCCACGGCATAGTCCGTAGACACTTGTCGCTCGAAGAACAAGCGGTTGGCTGGGGAAGCCTTAAGTCCCCACGGTATTGCGGTCTATGATGGGTTGCAGCTACCGGCGAAGGAGTTTGGTTCGATCCCAGACTGTCGTCGTGGTCGGGGTCCACCCGTGAGTGGGAATAATGGGACCGGTGAGGACCCAGGGTCGGGGCATGCAACAAAGGGTGGGTGTTCGAGGTAGCGGAGGAACATGATTGGCTAGACCTTATACCGGGCCTCACACCATAGGAAGTGTGGACAGGAATGTACACCTGGTTGGCACCAAGGATAAGATCTCTTATGGGTAAAGCAACACACCTCTGCAGAGTGAAAAGAACCGTGACCTGTCACTCCCTGTTCCGGGATATGGAACTGCGAACGCGGCCGGAAAGGAGCTCCATGAAGTTCTAGTAAACCGGTGAAGGCTGACGGACATAGTTCTTCTGAATAAAAGCAACCTTTTGAAGAAATGATTATGAAAACCTACATTGGTATTAGACTTTCTGGTCTAATGTCGTAGCTAGTGCATTAAACACCTCTTTCCTATAATGAACTTGTTGAGTACGCTCGTACTCATCCCACTCTTAAATCCCCTGCTTAGATATGGAGGCATCGAAGGAGGATCTACAGTGCAACTCGAAGGCCGAGGAGTCAACAACTACTTCACGAGACAGGACCCTGTCAGAGGAGTCAGATACCACATCCAACAAGAAGAAGACCTAGTTTAGCCCTAGAAGGGAACCAACTTCCTAAATCTAGCTCCTATTTAGCTAGAATCTATTCATAGCCCCTATAGCTAGTCAACTACTCTACAAATAGAGTTCGTGATAGGATTAGACTACGAGTCGTTCTTCTGGAGTTATCTGCAGTTTTACCTCATTGTAAAGTAGGAGGCTGTGCTGATCTTATGTAATAGAGTAAATGTTGTAATTCTATAGACATACCTTGGACCCGCATATGTTTCTGTTGTACCACTCTGAGCGATATAATACTAGTGGAACGGTGTTTCATTGGTGTTATATCAGACTTGCATACTACACCATTCAGTGGTATGCCGGGTCACCACAAGTGTGTACCGAGGATGTGCCCGGACTTGCATCAATGGTCTTCTTTTGTTTCTTAACTGAAGTTTCAAGTTCTCTTGTCTGCCACTTTGGATACTTCGAAAACTCTACATAGTAATGCATCAATGTGAAAGGCTTTTTTCTTTTAATATCCATTTCCTTGAACAAAAGGTGTGCATCGTTTATCTGCACATACAAATGTATTATTATGCACAACACATATAAAATATTGCACAGCACATGTAGAAGTAGAAGATAGATGCATACCTTTTCTTGTATAGTCCTTCCGCTTTCCTCCAAATTTAAAATCTGCTGAAGGCAACCACAAAATTTAGCGGTCTCTTTGTTAATGAATGTGTAACGGCAGTTTATTGCATTGGCATTACGCTCAGGACATGATGATTCCTTGTGTGTGTTGTAGTACTCTGAAATTCTAGCCCAATAAGTTTCTCGGTTTTGATCTGTCCCGACAATATCAGTACTTGTATTTTCCCATGCTGCTATCAGAACCTTATCCTCATCAGTAGACCAATTTTTTCCTTTGTTGGATGGTCTTGCTTGATGCTGAGTTGATGGTCTTGCTTGATGCTGAGTTGATGGGATTGCTTGCTCTCCAATTGGACTATCAGGTTGTGTTTGTGAGTAGCCAAAACCAACTGTGTCCAAGAAACTTTGGTCACCGTCCATCTGCAAACAATGAACACACATGCAATATCTATATATCAGACCACAACACCTCCCTAATTCTGTAGCAATTTCTACATACATCAAACTCTATATATCAAAAAATGGATACTAGCAAATCCCCTTCCTGGCATCAAAAAATGGATACTAGCGTCGCCCCTATCCAAGCCGTGCACAGCTATTTTACATACCATAATCTGGCATCAAATTGACACCAAAATCTGGCATGAAATTGGTAGTCGATCCCTCCCCTGCCTCCCCTCCCTCTCCTCCCAGGCCCTCCTCTCCTCCAAAATCTGGCATCAAATTGACACCAAAATCTGGCATCAAATTCGCAATTGGCAGTCGATCCCTCCCCTCCCTCTCCTCCCAGGCCCTCCTCTCCTCCAAAATCTGGCATCAAATTGACACCAAAATCTGGCATCAAACTGACATCCTCTCCTCCCAGGCCCTCCTCTCCTCCAATCCCTCCCCTCCCGGGCGTGCGCGGTCGCCGGCACATCTGTCCGCACGGCGTGGCGGCCGCCGCCCCTCTCTCTTCTCTGGTTCGATCCGGGGACGGTGAGCTCGGATCCGGAAACATACCTTGGATGCGGCGGCGACCTTGGATGCGGCGGCGACGACCTTGGATGCGGCGGCGGCGACCTTCGAGACGAGCTTAGAGGCGGCGGCGGCGACCTTGGAGGCGAGCTTAGAGGCGGCGGCGGCGAGCTCGGAGGAGTCCTTGGCGCGGGAACGAGGCACAGGTGAGGATTCCTTCGCGCTTTGCTTTTCCAGGAGGTGGATCGGGTGTGTATATTTGCACGTCGAGTACCATCGTGGGTGGACGTGGGAACGATGCACGACGGTATACACGATCCGGTGGAGGCTGTTTTTCGCTCGTGGTCGTCTATACTTGGTTTGCACGTCCGTTTCCACGAGCCACTAGAGATGCTCTAAGGCTTCCCCGCAAACCCTAGCTCCCACTTCCGCATCTCCGCCGCCACTTTCTTTCCCCCTTGGTTCTGCCTCCCTTCCACGGAAATTCAGACAACCCCGAGAGCACCACCGCGGCAGTCCACCGTCGCGCCGTCGTTCCAGAGCGCCCGTCGCCAAGATGAGACCACCATGAGCTGCGCCTCATCGCCCTCGTCATCATCCCCAAAGGAATCGAGTTGGTTCCGCTCCAATTGATGTGAAGGTCGCCGTCTTTATCTCCGGCCGCCGCGCTCCGGCGAAGTTTCCGGCCGCCTCCGACCTCGTCAGCCCTAGCCGAGGTGTTCATCAGCTTCCTGGTGAGCTAGTGCACCTATTCCCCACTTCCTCGTCTCTTTCCATCACTGCACGCCTTCGCCTATTTCTGACGGAAAACTCTTGTCGCCGTTTTTATGCTACTTCGCTGCTGCGCCGTCGCCGTTCCTCGCCGCCACCTGCTGCGCTGACCACGGGTGCGGAAACCCCAAGGCCTCAGGTTCCTCTTCATCATCGATCCGCTGGGTGAGCATCTCCTCCGAAACCCCTGTCCCCGCTCGTTTCCCGTCACTGCATCATCGTTTCAGAAAGCGTCCGTCAGCGCACGCCGCCGGTGACCACGTCCGTTTGGTCGTCTTTGTCGTGCGGAGCCCGTTCTGCTCGACACGAGCATGTCCGAGGAGATCTCCGCGTCTCCGCGCTTCCCTCAGCACCGCACACACATCCAGCACCACCCAGTCTTGGTCGCCGTGGACGGAGATCCTCTGCCCCGCGTGCGTACATGAACGTGCTCTGTAAACTTTCAGTTTTGTCAGTTTCGCGCACCAGCTCCTAGCCTCGCTCGAAATAACAGCGACCCTTTTATTTACAAGGTTCAGCTGGTCTGCTCCCGTTTCATATGTTTTGTCGAATCTGAAGATCAATCCCAACGCCCACATGAGTACCATCCATTTTGTTTCTTGTATCGCTGCAACCTTCCGTATCACTTTTCAAAATCGTGCGCGTTGCAATTCTGGAGAAGATGTGATGCTCATCTACACAGTTTATCTCTTATCGATGCAAAATCATGTGTTCTCCTATTCAAAACAATTTGCGCTCCTCCTTGTACAGCAACCACACAGTAGCGTAGCGCTGCACTCCATTTGATCCTCTCCTGTCTATTCTTTGGTCCTTTGTCTTTGGAAAATGATTGCGATCCGGCGACCGATCGGCGTGCGGATCGGTCGTCCGGCCTCTCACTCCCGCGTCGCTTAATGGGCCTTCTTTTTTTTGCCCAACAATTGTTTCGCTTCAAACACATGGAGTGAGATGATGAACTATTTGTTGTAAACAACTCGTAATTTTTGTAGGATGTCAGAAGAGACAAACACCACATCTAACAAGGATAAAACCTAGCTTAGCAATAGAAAGGAACTTGTTTTCTAAACCTAGCTCCTATTTAGTTAGAATCTATCCTCTATAGCTAGTTAAATACTCTACAAATAGAGTTCGTGATAAGACTAGACTACGAGTCGTTCTTCTGAAGTTTATTTGCAACTTTACCTCATTGTAAAGTAGGAGGCTGTGATGATCTTATGTAACAGAGTCATTGTTGTAATTCTATAGATATACCTTGGACCCGCATATGTTTCTGTTGTACCACTCTGAGCGATATAATACTAGTGAAACTGTATTTCATTGGTGTTATATCAGACTTGCATACTACACCATGCAGTGCTATGCCGGGTCACCACAGTCTTATAATGATTGCAATATGTTTTTATGTAAGTTTTGTTGTACCGGTTTATACTTGTGTTTGCTTCAAACAACCTTGCTAGCCAAAGCCTTGTACTGAGAGGGAATGCTTCTCGTGCATCCAAATCCTTGAGCCAAAACCTGTGCTATTTGTGTCCACCATAACTACCTATTATGTGGTATTTTCTGTCATTACAAGTAAATACTTCATGTGCTACCTTTAAACAATTCAAAATTTTATTACTCCTTATTTGTGTCAATGTTTTATAGCTCATGAGTAAGTATGTGGTGTTTTATCTTTCAATCTTGTTGGGCGGAATTTCACCAATGGACTAGTGGCATATACATCCGCTTATCCAATAATTTTGCAAAAAGAGCTGGCAACGGGGTGCCCAGCCCCAATTAATTAACTTTCATTAATAATTCTCTTCACATGTTTTGCCCTGATTTATCAGTAAGCAACTTAATTTTGCAATAGACACTCATCCATGGTATGTGAAATGTTGGAAGGCACCCGAGGATTCGGTTAGCCATGGCTTGTGAAAGCAAAAGGTTGGGAGGAGTGTCATCTATAAATAAAACTAAAATACATGTGTAAACAAAAGAGAAGAGGGATGATCTACCTTGCTGGTAGAGATAACGCCCTTCATGGGAGTCGCTCTTTGAAAGTCTGTTTGACAAGGGGTTAGAGTGCCCGCTACCATTCGTTGACAACAACAAACACCTCTCAAAACTTTATTTTTATGCTATCTTTATGATTTTAAAACTTGAAAAGCTCTAGCACATGATTTAATCCCTGCTTCCCGAAGGGCCTTTCTTTTACTTTATGTTGAGTCAGTTTACCTACTTCTTTCTATCTTAGAAGCAAACACTTGTGTCAACTGTGTGCATTGATTCTTACATGATTGCTTATTGCACTTATTATATTACTTTGTGTTGACAATTATCCATAAGATATGCATGTTGAAAGTTGAAGGCAATTGCTGAAACTTAAATCTTCCTTTGTGTTGCTTCAAGAACTTTTATTAAAAATCTATTGCTTTATGAGTTAACTCTTATGCAAGACTTTTTCATGCTTGTCTTGAAAGTACTATTCATGAAAAGTTTTTGCTATATGATTCAGTTGTTTAGTCATTATCTTTTTGTTAGCAAACTATAGACCATTGCTTTGAGTCACTTCATTCATCTCATATGCTTTACAATAGTATTGATCAAGATTATGTCGGTAGCATGTCACTTAAGAAATTATTCTTGTTATCGTTTACCTACTCGAGGGCGAGTAGGAACTAAGCTTGGGGATGCTTGATACGTCTCCGATGTATCTATAATTTCTTATGTTCCATGCTAGTTTTATGTCAATAGCTACATGTTTTATATGCACTTTATATCATATTATGGCATTTATTGGACTAACCTATTGACAAGATGCCACAGTGTCAGTTTCTGTTTATTATAGATGTTTATTTCAGAAAAGGCCCAAAAACCAAAGTGCTCGGAAAAATACAGAAAAATTACGGAAATTCTATTTCGCCAGAAGACCCACGGAGCCAGAAGGGCCAGACCAGAGGAGGCCCACGGCCTCCTCCCCATCCACTGGCGCGGCCAGGAGGGAGGCGGCGCCGCCCTATGGGGTGGGCCCCTCGGGCACCCCCTCGCGCCGCTCTTTCGCCTATATTAAGCTCCTGCCCTGAAAACCCTAAGGAGATCGACGATTTCTCCAGAAGAGTTCCGTAGCTCCGCCGCCACCAAAAACCCTAATTCGGGGGACAGAAGTCTCTGTTTCGGCACCCTGCCGGGACGGGGAATTGCCCCCGGAGCCATCTCCATCGACTCCATCGCCATCTTCATCGCCGTTGCTATCTCCCATGATGAGGAGGGAGTAGTTCTCCCCCGAGGCTGAGGGCTCTACCGGTAGCTATGTGGTTCATCTCTCTCTCCCATGGTGTGATCTTTATGTGATCATGAGCTTTGTAATCTAGTTGAATATGTAGATGTTACTCTTGTCTATTATGCACTCTAGAGGTTACTTTAATATGAACTCCGGAGTCACTCTCCACGGTGTGATGGTGACAGTGTGCGCATCGTGTGTGATTCATTTATGACGTTGTGGAGCTTGTTTACTCCGGCTTGAGGTGTGCTTTTGCAGCCCTACACAATGAATGATGTTTTAATACAACAAGAGAGTGTTCGAGAGTAGCATTTATTTATTCAATTATGTGATCATTGTTGAGAGTGTCCACTAGTGAAAGTATGATCCCTAGGCCTTGTTTCTAAGCATTGAAACACCGTTTCCAACAAGTTCTGCTATATGTTCGCTTGCTACCATTTTTATTTCAGATTGCAATTACTACTTATAATCATCCATATTACTTGTATTTCACTATCTCTTCGCCGAACTAGTGCACCTATACATCTGACAAGTGTATTAGGTGTGTTGGGGACACAAGAGACTTCTTGTATCTTAATTGCAGGGTTGCTTGAGAGGGATATCTTTGACCTCTACCTCCCTGAGTTCGATAAACCTTGGGTGATTCACTTAAGGGAAACTTGTTGTTGTTCTACAAACCTCTGCTCTTGGAGGCCCAACACTGCCTACAGGAATAGAAGCGTGCGTAGACATCACTCTCCCACCATAGTGAAGATCCAATTTACTCTTTCTATTGACAACACTAGTATCACCATTGTGGTTCATGTTCGTAGGTAGATTGGATCTTACTTGAAGACCCTAAACCACGTAAAATATGCAAACCAAATTAGAGACGTCTAACTTGTTTTTGCAGGGTTTGGTGATGTGATATGGCCATAATGTGATGATGAATATGTATGAGATGATCATTATTGTATTGTGGCAACCGGCAGGAGCCTTATGGTTGTCTTTGAATTTCATGTTGAGTAGTATTTCAAAGTAGTTGTAATAGTTGCTACATGGAGAACAATCATGAAGACGGCGCCATTGACCTTGACGCTATGCCGACGATGATGGAGATCATTCCTGTTGATGATGGAGATCATGTCCGTGCTTTGGAGATGAAGATCAAAGGCGCAAAGACAAAGGGGCCATATCATATCACATATGAATTGCATGTGATGTTAATCCTTTTATGCATCTTAATTGCTTAGATCGCGACGGTAGCATTATAAGATGATCCCTCTCACTAAATATCAAGATAATAAAGTGTTCATCCTTAGTAGCACCGTTGCTAAGACTTGTCGTTTCGAAGCATCTCGTGATGATCGGGTGTGATAGATTCTACATTTGCATACAACGGGTGCAAGCCAGTTTTGCACACGCGGATACTAAGGTTGCCTTGACGAGCCTAGCATGTACAGACATGGTCTCGGAACATGGGATACCGAAAGGTAGAGCATGAGTCATACGATTGATATGATGAACACTTTGAGTGTTCGCCATTGAAATTACATCTTGTCTCGTGATGGTCGGACTTGGTGTAGTGGATTTGGTTCGTGTGATCACTAAGACAATGTGAGGGATATTGTTTTGAGTGGGAGTTCACCTAGTTTAATTTTGTAAATTAAAATTTAAACTTTGTCATAAACTTAGTATAAACTCTTGCAAATATATGTTGTAGATCATGGCGTCCCCATCAATCAATTTTAACCAGTTCCTAGAGAAAGAAAAGCTTAAAAGCAATGGTAGCAACTTCATCGACTGGTTCCGTCATGTGAGGATCTTCCTCAATGGAGGAAATCTGCAATATGTGCTTGATGCACCGCTAGGTCCCCCACCACCACCTGCAGTATCCGAGGACGAAAAGAATGTTTACGAGACTCGGGTGACTCGATACTCTCAAGTTCAGTGTGCCATCCTGTGCAGCCTAGAGACGGAGCTCCAAAAACGTTTTGAGCACCACGACCCTTATGAGCTGGTCAATGAGCTGAAAACGATATTTCAAACTCATGCGGCCGTGGAAAGCTATGAGGCTTCGAAGCACTTATTTGCCTGTATGATTGAAGAGGGCAGCTCCGTTAGTGAGCACGTGCTCGCTATGTCCGGGCACGCAAAGAAGCTCAGTGACTTGGGGATAGTGATTCCTAACCAGCTGGATATTCATCATGTCCTTCAATCACTGCCACCAAGTTACAAGAACTTCGTGATGAACTCCAACATGCAGAACATGAACAAGGAGTTACCTGAACTCTTCTCCATGCTGAAAGCTGCTGAGATTGAGATACAGAAAGAGCACCAAGTGTTGATGGTCAACAAGACCACCAGTTTCAAGAAGCAAGGCAAACCTAAGAAGGGCAACTTCAAGAAGGGCGGCAAGAAACCGCCGCGCCTCCTGAGAAGCCTAAGGGTGGCCCTAAACCTGATACTGAGTGCTATTACTGCAATGGGAAGGGGCACTGGAAGCGTAATTGCCCCAAGTACTTGGCTGATCTGAAGAGCGGCCTTGTCAAGAAGAAGAAAGGTATATATGATATACATGTTATAGATGTCTATCTTACTGGTTCTCGTACTAGTGCCTGGGTATTTGATACTGGTTCGGTTGCTCACATTTGTAACTCGAAACAAGAACTACGGAATAAACGAAGTCTGGCGAGGGACGAAGTGACGATGCGCGTTGGAAATGGATCCAAGGTCGATGTGATCGTTGTTGGCACGCTACCTCTACACCTACCTTCGGGATTAGTTTTAAACCTCAATAATTGTTATTTGGTGCATGCGTTCAGCATGAACATTATATCTGGATCTTGTTTAATGCAAGACGGTTATTCATTTAAGTCTGAGAATAATGGTTGTTCTATTTTTATGAATAATATCTTTTATGGTCATGCGCCTGAGATGAATGGTTTATTCTTGTTAAATCTCGATATTAGTGATACACATGTTCATAACATTGATGCTAAGCGAATTAAATTGAATGATAATTCTACTTATATGTGGCACTGTCGTCTTGGTCATATTGGAGTGAAACGCATGAAGAAAGTCCATTCCGATGGACTTCTTGAGTCACTTGACTTTGAGTCACTTGATAGATGCGAAGCATGTCTAATGGGAAAAATGACTAAAACTCCATTCTCTGGTATAATGGAGCGAGCTACAGACTTATTGGAAATCATACATTCCGATGTGTGCGGACCAATGAGTGTAGCCTCGCGCGGTGGTTATCGTTATGTTCTAACCTTCACAGATAATCTGAGTAGATATGGGTATATCTATTTCATGAAACATAAGTCCGAAACTTTCGAGAAGTTTAAGGAATTCCAAAGTGAAGTAGAAAATCAACGTAACAAGAAGATTAAGTTTCTGCGTTCTGATCGCGAAGGTGAATATCTGAGTTATGAGTTTGGCATGCATTTAAAGAAATGCGGAATACTTTCACAGTTGACACCGCCGGGAACACCACAGCGCAATGGTGTGTTCGAACGTCATAATCGAACTCTCTTAGATATGGTTTGTTCTATGATGTCTCTTACTGATTTGCCGTTATTGTTTTGCGGTTATGCATTAGAGACAGCTGCATTCACCTTAAATAGGTCACCATCTAAATCCGTTGAAACGACACCGTATGAATTATGGTTTAATAAGAAACCTAAGATGTCGTTCCTTAAAGTTTGGGGTTGCGAAGCTTATGTAAAAAAGTTACAACCTGACAAGCTAGAGCCCAAAGCGGAGAAATGTGTCTTCATAGGATACCCTAAGGAAACTATTGGGTATACTTTCTATCACAGATCCGAAGGCAAAATCTTTGTTGCTAAGAACAGAACTTTTCTTGAGAAGGAGTTTCTCACTAAAGAAGTGACTGGAAGAAAAGTAGAACTCGACGAGGTTGTTGAACCTTCTCTCATAGATCAGAGTAGCGCAGTGCCGGAAGATGTTCCTGTACAGCCTACACCGATAACTTTGAACGAGGTAGCTACTGAACCTCGCAGATCGACAAGGGAGCGTACCACTCCAGATTGGTATGATCCTTGTCTAAATGTCATGATTGTGGACAACAATGATGAAGACCCTGCGACGTATGAATAAGCGATGATGAGCCCAGATTCCAACAAATGGCAAGAAGCCATGAAATCCGAAATGGGATCCATGTATGATAACAAAGTGTGGACTTTGGTAGACTTACCTGATAGCCGCAAGGCTGTCGAGAATAAATGGATCTTCAAGAGAAAAACAGATGCTGATGGTAATGTTACTATCTATAAAGCTCGACTTGTCGCAAAGGGTTTCCGACAAATTCAAGGTGTTGACTACGATGAGACCTTCTCACCTGTAGCGAAGCTAAAGTCTGTGAGGATTTTGTTAGCAATAGCTGCATTTTTCGATTATGAGATTTGGCAGATGGATGTCAAAATGGCGTTCCTTAATGGTGGCATTGAGGAAGAGTTGTATATGGTCAACCCAAAGGTTTTGTCGATCCTAAAAATGCTGACAAGGTATGCAAACTTCAGCGTTCCATTTATGGACTGAAGCAAGCATCCAGGAGTTGGAACCGACGCTTTGATAAGGTGATCAAAGACTTCGGGTTTATACAGTGTCATGGAGAGGCCTGTATTTACAAGAAAGTGAGTGGGAGCTCTGTAGCATTCCTGATATTATATGTAGATGACATATTATTGATTGGGAATGATATAGAACTATTAAGCAATGTAAAAGGTTATTTGAATAAATGTTTTTCAATGAAAGACCTTGGTGAAGCAGCGTACATTTTAGGCATCAAGATTTATAGAGATAGATCAAGACGTCTAATAGGGCTTTCACAGAGTACATACCTGGACAAGATTCTAAAGAAGTTTAGAATGGATGAAAGTAAGAAAGGGTTCTTACTGATGTTGCCAGGTAAGGTCTTGAGTAAGACTCAAGGTCCGGCTACGGCAGAAGAAAGAGAGAGGATGAACAGGATCCCCTATGCCTCGGCAGTAGGCTCTATCATGTATGCCATGCTGTGTACTAGACCGGATATAGCGCATGCTGTTAGTTTGACTAGCAGATATCAAAGTGATCCAGGAATGGAACACTGGACAACGGTCAAGAATATCCTGAAGTACTTGAAAAGGACTAAGGATATGTTTCTTTGTTATGGCGGTGACCAAGAGCTCGTTGTAACCAGTTACACCGATGCAAGTTGGAACACTGATCCTGATGACTCTAAGTCTCAGTCTGGGTACGTGTTTATATTGAATGGTGCTGCTGTAAGCTGGTGCAGCTCCAAGCAGTGCACGGTGGCGAAGTCTTCAACAGAATCGGAATACATAGCGGCTTCGGAGGCTTCATCGGAAGCGGTATGGATGAAGAGGTTCATTGTTGAGCTTGGTGTGGTTCCTAGTGCATTGGACCCACTAGTCATCTATTGTGACAACATGGGTGCCATCGCCAATGCACAAAAACCAAGGTCACACAAGAAGCTTAAGCATATCAAGCTGCGTTTTTATTCGATTCGCGAGTACATCGAAGATGGAGAAGTAAAGATTTGTAAAGTACACACTGATCTGAATGTGGCAGATCCGTTGACTAAAGCTCTCCCTAGGGCAAAGCATGACCAACACCAGAATGCCATGGGTGTTAGGTACCTTACAATGTAATCTAGATTATTGACTCTAGTGCAAGTGGGAGACTGTTGGAGATATACCCAAGAGGCAATAATAAAGTGGTTATTATATATCTTTATGTTTATGATAAATGTTTGCATACCATGCTATAATTGTATTAACCGAAACATTGATACATGTGTGTTATGTAAACAACAAGGAGTCCCTAGTAAACCTCTTGTATAACTAGCTTGTTGATTAATAGATGATCATAGTTTCGTGATCATGAACATTGGATGTTATTAATAACAAGGTTATGTCATTGATGAATGATGCAATGGACATACACCCAAATAAGCGTAGCATAAGATCACGTCATTAAGTTCATTTGCTATAAGCTTTCCGATACATAGTTACCTAGTCCTTCGACCATGAGATCATGTAAATCACTTATGCCGGAAGGGTACTTTGATTACATCAAACGCCACTGCATAAATGGGTGGTTATAAAGGTGGGATTAAGTATTCGGAAAGTATGAGTTGAGGCATATGGATCAAGAGTGGGATATTGTCCATCCCGATGACGGATAGATATACTCTGGGCCCTCTTGGTGAAATGTCGTCTAATTAGCTTGCAAGCATATGAATGGTTCATAAGAGATGACATACCACGGTACGAGTAAAGAGTACTTGTCAGAGACGAGGTTGAACGAGGTATAGAGATACCAATGATCAAACCTCAGACTAGTAAAATATCGCGTGACAAAAGGAATCGGTATCGTATGTAAATGGTTCAATCGATCACCAAGTCATCGTTGAATATGTGGGAGCCATTATGGATCTCCAGATCCCGCTATTGGTTATTGGTCGGAGAGAAGTCTGAACCATGTCTGCATAGTTCACGAACCGTAGGGTGACACACTTAAGGTTTGATGTCGTTTAAGTAGATATGCAATATGGAATGGAGTTCGAAGTTTTGTTCGGAGTCTCGGATGGGATCCAGGACATCACGAGGAGTTCCGGAAAGGTCCGGAGAATAAGATTCATATATAGGAAGTCATTTTCTAAGTTTGAAAATGATCCGTTGCATTTATGGAAGGTTCTAGAAGGTTCTAGAAAAGTCCGGAAGAAATCACTGATACGTCTCCAACGTATCGATAATTTCTGATGTTCCATGTTTGTTTTATGACAATACCTACATGTTTTGTTCACACTTTATATAGTTTTTATGCATTTTCCGGAACTAACCTATTGACGCGATGCCGAAGTGCCAGTTGCTATTTTCTGCTGTTTTTGGTTTCAGAAATCCTACAAAGGAAATATTCTCGGAATCGGACGAAATCAATGTCCAACATCTTATTTTTCCCGGAACCTTCCAGAAAGTCAAAGAGGGACCAGAGGGGTGCCCTGGGGGCCCCACACGTGGGGGCGGCGCGGCCTAAGGGGGGGCGCGCCCCCCTAGTGTGAGGAGGCCCTGTGGCCCCTCCGACTCCGCCTCTTCGCCTATTTAAAGCTCCCTGACCTAAAACATCGACACCGATTGACGAAACCCGAGAAAACCTTCCAGAGCCGCCGCCATCGCGAAACTCCAATTCGGGGGACAGAAGTCTCTGTTCCGGCACCCTGCCGGGACGGGGAATTGCCCCCGGAAGGCATCTCCACCGCCATCTCCACCGCTATCTTCACCGCCATTGCTGTCTTCGTGATGAGGAGGGAGTAATTCACCCCCGGGGCTGAGGGCTCCGCTGTAGCTATGTGGTTCATCTCTCTCTCTTTGTGATCTAGTTGAATATCATCTATGTGCTACTCTAGTGATGTTATTAAAGTAGTCTATTGCTCCTCCATGATGTAATGTTGACAGTGTGTGCATCATGTAGTACTTGGTATATGCTATGATTGTGATCTCTTGTAGATTATGAAGTTAACTATTACTATGATGGTATTGATGTGATCTATTCCTCCTTTCATAGTATGATGGTGATAGTGTGCATGCTATGTTAGTACTTGGTATAATTGCGTTGGTCTATCATGCACTCTAAGGTTATTTAAATATGAACATCGAATGTTGTGGAGCTTGTTAACTCCGGCATTGAGGTGCTCTTGTAGCCCTACACAATTAATGGTGTTCATCATCCAACAATAGAGTGTAGAGTGGTTCAATTATGTGATCAATGTTGAGAGTGTCCACTAGTGAAAGTATGATCCCTAGGCCTTGTTTCCGAATAGAAAAGTCACACCACAAAGATTCCTATCTCCCATGTCAATTGCACGCCAGCAAGCTATTTTCTGGTGCCATTGCCGGGGAGGTCACTGTTTATTTACTGTTCCACTGCATGTTTACTCGCTGCCATATTTTATTCAGATTGCTATTACCGCTCATATACATTCATACCACTTGTATTTCACTATCTCTTCGCCGAACTAGTGCACCTATACATCTGACAAGTGTATTAGGTGTGTTGGGGACACAAGAGACTTCTTGTATCGTGATTGCAGGGTTGCTTGAGAGGGATATCTTTGTCCTCTTCCTCCCTGAGTTCGATAAACCTTGGGTGATCCACTTAAGGGAAAACTTGCTGTTGTTCTACAAACCTCTGCTCTTGGAGGCCCAACACTGTCTACAGGAAAAGAAGTGTGAGTAGACATCAAGCTATTTTCTGGCGCCGTTGCCGGGGAGGAAAGGTAAAAGGCACTCACACTCTGGTCCCAGGTAACTAAGTTATTTTCTGGCGCCATTGTAAGTGCTCGAAGCTATTTCCTTTAGATCCTGCAATTGCATCTTTTTGTTTCTTGTTTTTATTTCACTAGTTAGGCATAATGGAAAACAACTGTGAGTTTTTTAATTTATTTCCTAAGTTAAGACATGAATTGTGTGATGCGAAAATTAAAAAACCTATGGAGCCTTATTTGCATGCTAGTAGCAATGTTATTAGTATGAACGCAATCACTGCTAATGCTATGGAGAAGTCTAAGCTTGGGGAAGCTAGTTTTTATGATCTTTTTAGCTTCCCATCTTTAGGGAAGAAAATTTGTTCTGATAATGCTTTATCTCCCATATGCGATAACTCTAATGATGCTTGTGATATTTTAAATCCACCTACTGAAAGTATTCCTTTCAAGATACCCATGAAAATTATTGAACGTGTTATGGATAACCGTTATGAAGGGGATGGAACTGTCCATCCTGGAGATCATTTACTATTTTTGCATGAATTATGCGGGTTATTCAAGTGTGCAGGTATCTCTATGGATGAAGTGAGGAAGAAACTATTCTCTTTTTCGCTGTCTGGTAAAGCGGCGCATTGGTATAAATTGCTGAAGAATAGTCATTCTCTTGGTTGGGAGGAAATTGTATCTCTCTTTTATTCTAAATTTTATCCTCCTCATGAAGTGCATATTGATAGGAATTACATTTATAACTTTTATCCTCGTGATGGAGAGAGTATTTCTCAAGCATGGGGGAGATTGAAGTCACTAATGCTCAAATTTCCCATTCATGAGCTCCCCCGTAATGTTATTATTAATAATTTTTATGCAAGGCTTTCAGGACATCACAAGGACTATCTAGATGCCTGTTCGGAGGGATCTTTCACAAGCAAGGGGGTTGAAGCTAGGTGGGATCTTCTTGATCGGATTGAGGAGAATGCTGAAGATTGGGAGAACGACAAAGGTAGAGAGTCAGGTATAAATTATGATTATGAATGCATTGAAACTTTCATGGATACTGGTAAATTTCGAAATATGAGTGCTACCTATGGTCTTGACTCTCAAGTTGCTTTTGCCTCTCATTTTGAATTGCCTAAGAAGAAATTTGATAAGTATCATGAACCTTTTAAAGATGCTTGCATGAAGGATGAAATTGTTGTTAATGATTGCAATAAACATGCTCAAACTCCTAAGACTGCTATTTCCTATAAGCATGTTAATTTTTGTGGAATGCATAGACCTTGTGGAATTAATCAAATCGAAGATGAATATTGTATCCATCATATTAATGAAAAAACTAGAAAGTGGGCTAGGGCTCTAGATGATCTGGGTAAAAAAGTTTGTGCCCTCTATCCTTTTATTTGTGAAGTTTGCCATAGAGTGGGTCATTTTAATTTTCAATGCTCCTCCAATGATAATTTAAACCCCATGAGTGCTGCAAATTTGTATTGTGATGATGAAATTACTCCTAATCAGCATGATCAACTTACTTTATTTTTATGGTGTGAAGAGTTATCAAGAAAAAATTCTTTGTTAGATATTAACGATCTTGATATTGATGATGTCCTGCATGGGTGTCTTTCTTATTGCATTGATAATTGCCATACAAATACTTACATACAAAATATTTTATAAGATGACACCTTGCCAAAATATGATAGGACCGCTGTGTGTTTTGAACTTATTAATGAAAAGGAGGAATCCTCCCAAGTTTCTTCTATTGTTTCTGGAAATAAATCAGGTTATGTGGAGAAGCCTCCCTTCAAGCCTCTTCCTCCTAAAGAAGGGAACGAGGAGAAGGAAGAGAAGAATAAGAAGAAGAAGGGAACGAAGAAGAAGAAGAAGGGGAATAAAGAGAAAGAGGTAACGGCATATCCCCGTGTGTATGAGATAACGATAGGTAACCGTAAGTATGTTGCTCCTAATGATTATCATGATAATGAATCTGAGTACAATGATCCTCCTATGCTCTTTACATACATTAGTGATCATGATTTAGAAGAGCACACTACTTTTGGTACTAAAAATCTCTGGGAAATTAATTCTGAAAATGATGATGATAATAATTGCCATAGTATCAGTACTATCCATGCTTCTTCCCATAATGATATAGAAAGCTCTAAGCTTGGGGATGAGGTGTTTGAAAATCCTTTTGCTACTGATCATTATATGTTTGATACATCTCCTTCTTGTAACAATGATGGTATGGTCACAGATGAACATACTGTGAAAGATAACTATTCTATTTCTTATGATGACACTGCGCCTCCAATCTTTGATGATTATTATAAAGAATGCTATGATATAGGTTATAACTATCCTTATGAAACTTGTCATAGTTATGATTGGATTGCCAAAAACAATTCCCTTAATATGCAACTTGTTTACCATGTTCAAATTCTTGATAATAATCTTGCTCCAATTACTATTAATGAGAAGAACTCTTCTTATGCCAAAATTAATGATACTTCTATGCATATGAACCATGATAAGAATGTTTTAAGTGATGGGTATATTGTGGATTTCATCAATGATGCTACTGAAAGTTATTATGAGAGAGGGAAACATGGTTATATGCATCTTAATAATATTAAGTTTCCCCTCTTTATGTTGAGAATCTTGAAGTTACTCGTGTTTTATCTTCCTATGCTTGTCACTTTGTTCTTCATGAATTCATTTGTGTACAAGATTCCTTTGCATAGGAAGTGGGTTAGACTTAAATGTGTTTTGAATTTGCTTCTTGATGCTCTATTTTGCTTCAACTCTTATTTCTTGGGAGTGCATCATTAAAATTACTGAGCCCATCTTAATGGCTATAAAGAAAGCACTTCTTGGGAGATAACCCAAGTGTTTATTTTACTACAGCACTTTTATTTTATATTTGAGTCTTGGAAGTTGTTACTACTGTAGCAACCTCTCCTTATCTTAATTTTGTTGCATTGTTGTGCCAAGTAAAGTCTTTGATAGCAAGGTTGATACTAGATTTGGATTACTGCGCAGAAACAGATATCTGTCTGTCACGAATTTGGGTAGTGTTCTCTGTAGGTAACTCAGAAAAATCTGCCAATTTACGTGCGTGATCCTCAGATATGTACGCAACTTTCATTCAATTTGAGCATTTTCATCTGAGCAAGTCCAGAGCCTCTAAAAAATTCATCTTTACGGACTGTTCTGTTTTGACAGATTATGCCTTTTATTTCGCATTGCTTCTTTTGCTATGTTGAATGGATTTCTTTGTTCCATTGACTTCCAGTAGCTTTGGGCAATGTCCAGAAGTGTTAAGAATGATTGTGTCACCGCTGAACATGTGAATTTTGATTATGCACTAACCCTCTAATGAGATTGTTTTGAGTTTGGTGTGGAGGAAGTTTTCAAGGGTCAAGAGAGGAGGATGATATATGATTAAGAAGAGTGAAAAGTCTAAGCTTGGGGATGCCCCCGTGGTTCATCCCTGCATATTTCAAGAAGGCTCAAGTATCTAAGCTTTGGGATGCCCAAGGCATCCCCTTCTTCATCAACAACTTATCAGGTCACTTCTCTTGAAACTATATTTTTATTCGGTCACATCTTATGTACTTTACTTGGAGCGTCTGTTTGTTTTTATTTTTGTTTTGTTTGAATAAATTCATGCTTGTGTGGGAGAGAGACACGCTCCGCTGGTTCATATGAACACATGTGTTCTTAGCTTTTAATTCTCATGGCGAAGGTTGAAACTGCTTCGTTAATTGTTATATGGTTGGAAACAGAAAATGCTACATGTGGTAATTGGTATGATGTCTTGAATAACTTGATACTTGGCAATTGTTGTGCTCATATAGATCATGTTTAAGCTCTTGCATCATATACTTTGCACCTATTAGTGAAGAAATACATAGAGCTTGCTAAAATTTGGTTTGCATGATTGGTCTCTCTAAGGTCTAGATATTTTCTAGTAAGGGTTTGAACAACAAGGAAGACAATGTAGAGTATTATAATGTTTGCAATATGTTTTTATGTGAGTTTTGCTGTACTGGTTCATACTTGTGTTTGCTTCAAACAACCTTGCTAGCCTAAGCCTTGTATTGAGAGGGATTACTTCTCATGCATCCGAAATCCTTGAGCCAAAAACTATGCCATTTGTGTCCACCATACCTACCTACTACATGGTATTTCTCTGCCATTGCAAAGTAAATTGCTTGAGTGCTACCTTTAAAATTCCATTCTTTGTCTTTGCAATATATAGCTCATGGGAAAAATAGCCTAAAAACTATTGTGGTATTGAATATGTACTTATGTATCTTATTTCTTATTAAGTTGCTTGGTGTGCGATAACCATGTTCCTGGGGACGCCATCAACTATTCTTTGTTGAATATCATGTGAGTTGCTATGCATGTTCGTCTTGTCTGAAGTAAGGGCGATTTATCATGAGTTGAATGGTTTGAGCATGCATATTGTTAGAGAAGAACATTGGGCCGCTAACTAAAGCCATGATCCATGGTGGAAGTTTCAGTTTTGGACAACAATCCTCAATCTCTTATGAGAATATTATTTGTTGTTGAGTGCTTATGCATTAAAGAGGAGTCCATTATCTGTTGTCGTTTTGGAAGTTTCAGTTTTGGACAACAATCCTCAATCTTTTATCGTTTACCTACTCGAGGACGAGTAGGAACTAAGCTTGGGGATGCTGATACGTCTCCAACGTATCGATAATTTCTGATGTTCCATGTTTGTTTTATGACAATACCTACATGTTTTGTTCACACTTTATATCGTTTTTATGCATTTTCCGGAACTAACCTATTGAAGAGATGCCGAAGTGCCAGTTGCTGTTTTCTGCTGTTTTTGGTTTCAGAAATCCTACAAAGGAAATATTCTCGAAATCGGACGAAATCAATGCCCAACATCTTATTTTTCCCGGAACCTTCCAGAAAGTCAGAGAGGGACCAGAGGGGTGCCCTGGGGGCCCCACACGTGTGGGCGGCGCGGCCCAAGGGGAGGGGCGCGACCCCTAGTGTGACGAGGCCCCGTGGCCCCTCCGACTCCGCCTCTTCGCCTATTTAAAGCTCCCTGACCTAAAACATCGACACCGATTGATGAAACCTGAGAAAACCTTCCAGAGCCGCCGCCATCGCGAAAATCCAATTCGGGGGACAGAAGTCTCTGTTCCGGTACCCTGCCGGGACGGGGAATTGCCCCCGGAAGGCATCTCAGCCGACATCTGATACGTCTCCGACGTATCGATAATTTCTTATGTTCCATGCCACATTATTGATGATATCTACATGTTTTATGCACACTTTATGTCATATTCGTGCATTTTCTGGAACTAACCTATTAACAAGATGCCGAAGTGCCAGTTCCTGTTTTTCGCTGTTTTTGGTTTCAGAAATCCTAGTAACGAAATATTCTCGGAATTGGACAAAATCAACGCCCAGGTTCCTATTTTGCCCGGAAGCATCCAGAACACCCGAGAGCCGCCAGAGGGAAGCCCTGGGGGCCCCACACTGCCACGGCGCGGCCGGAGGGGGCCGCGCCGCCCTATGGTGTGGTGGCCCCAGGCCCCCTCCGAGGCTGCCCTTCCGCCTATTTAAAGCCTCCGTCGCGAAAACCCTATTACGTTCGACGAAACCCACAGAAACCTTACAGAGCCGCCGCCATCGCGAAGCCAAGATCTGGGGGACAGGAGTCTCTGTTCCGGCACGCCGCCGGAACGGGGAAGTGCCCCCGGAAGGCTTCTCCATCGACACCGCTGCCATCTCCACCGCCATCTTCATCACCGCTGCTGCTCCCATGAGGAGGGAGTAGTTCTCCATCGAGGCTCGGGGCTGTACCGGTAGCTATGTCGTTCATCTCTCTCCTATGTACTTCAATACAATAATCTCATGAGCTGCCTTACATGATTGAGATTCATATGATGATACTTGTAATCTAGATGTCGTTATGCTAGTCAAGTGAATTTTACTTATGTGATCTCCGGAGACTCCTTGTCCCACGTGTGTAAAGGTGACAGTGTGTGCACCGTGTGGGTCTCTTAGGCTATATTTCACAGAATACTTATTCACTGTTATGAATGGCATAGTGAAGTGCTTATTTATATCTCTTTATGATTGCAATGTATTTTGTATCACAATTTATCTATGTGCTACTCTAGCAATGTTATTAAAGTAGTTTTATTCCTCCTACACGGTGTAATGGTGACAGTGTGTGCATCCGTGTTAGTACTTGGTTTATGCTATGATTATGATCTCTTGTAGATTATGAAGTTAACTATTGCTATGATAGTATTGATGTGTATTATTCCTCCTACATAGCATGAAGGTGACAGTGTGCATGCTATGTTAGTACTTGGTTTAGTTGAATTGATCTATCTTACACTCTAAGGTTATTTAAATATGAACATTGAATTGTGGAGCTTGTTAACTCCGGCATTGAGGATTCGTGTAATCCTACGCAATGTGTTCATCATCCAACAAGAGTGTAGAGTATGCATTTATCTATTCTGTTATGTGATCAATGTTGAGAGTGTCCACTAGTGAAAGTCTAATCCCTAGGCCTTGTTCCTAAATACTGCTATCGCTGCTTGTTTCTTGTTTCTTTGCGTTACTACTGCTGCGTTACTACTGCTTGTTTACTGTCCTGGGCAAAGCACTTTTCTGGTGCCGTTGCCACTGCTTATATATATTCATACCACCTGTATTTCACTATCTCTTCGCCGAACTAGTGCACCTATTAGGTGTGTTGGGGACACAAGAGACTTCTTGCTTTGTGGTTGCAGGGTTGCATGAGAGGGATATCTTTGACCTCTTCCTCCCTGAGTTCGATAAACCTTGGGTGATCCACTTAAGGGAAAACTTGCTGCTGTTCTACAAACCTCTGCTCTTGGAGGCCCAACACTGTCTCTGAGGAAAAGGAGGGGGCGTAGACATCAAGCTATTTTTAAGGCGCCGTTGCAGTGGGAGGAAAGGTAAAAGGTACTCACACTCCGGACCTCGGCTACCAAGCTATTTTCCGCCGTTGTAAGTACTCAAAGCTATTTCCTTTAGATCCTGCAATTGCATCTTTTTGTTTCTTGTTTACACTAGTTTGGCATAATGGACAAAAATGAGCTTCTTATGCTATTTCCTGATTTAAAACATGGATTGTTTGATGCGAAAATTAAAAAACCTATGGAATCTTATTTGCATGCTGGTAGTAATATTAGTTTGAACGCTTTGAACACCATTGTTGATAATGATATAGAAAGTTCTAAGCTTGGGGAAGCTGGTTTTCATGATCTTTTTAGTCCCCCAAGCATTGAGGAGAAAATTTTCTTTGATGATACTTTGCCTCCCATATATGATGATTATAATGATAGTAGTCTTTTGTTACCACCTGTTATGGAGGATGAATTTGATTATGAATGCAATATGCCTCCTATATTTGATGATGAGAATAATAATGATAGCTACTTTGCTGAATTTGCTCCCACTACAACTAATAAAATTGATTATGCTTATGTGGAGAGTAATATATTTATGCATGAGACTCATGATTTATGTGATAGTTATATTGTTGAGTTTGCTCATGATGCTACTGAAAGTTATTATGAGAGAGGAAAATATGGTTGTAGAAATTTTCATGTTACTAAAACACCTCTCTATGTGCTGAAATTTTTGAAGCTACACTTGTTTTATCTTTCTATGCTTGTTGCATTATGCTTCTTGAATTTATTTATTTACAAGATCCCTATGCATAGGAAGCATGTTAGACTTAAATGTGTTTTGAATTTGCCTCTTGATGCTCTCTTTTGCTTCAAATACTATTTCTTGCGAGTGCATCATTAAAACTGCTGAGCCCATCTTAATGGCTATAAAGAAAGAACTTCTTGGGAGATAACCCATGTGTTATTTTGCTACAGTACTTTGTTTTATATTTGTGTCTTGGAAGTTGTTTACTACTGTAGCAACCTCTCCTTATCTTAGTTTTGTGTTTTGTTGTGCCAAGTGAAGCCTCTAATCGAAGGTTGATACTAGATTTGGATTTCTGCGCAGAAACAGATTTCTATCTGTCACGAATCTGGGCTGTTTTCTCTGTAGAAAAATCAGAAAAATATGCCAATTTACGTGCGTGTTCCTCAGATATGTACGCAACTTTCATTAGTTTTTAGTTTTCTGATCTGAGCAACGGAAGTATTTATTAAAAATTCGTCTTTATGGACTGTTCTGTTTTGACAGATTCTGCCTTTTATTTCGCATTGCTTCTTTCGCTGTGTTGGGTGGATTTCTTTGTTCCATTACCTTCCAGTAGCTTTGAGCAATGTCCAGAAGTGTTAAGAATGATTGTGTCACCTCTGAACATGTGAGTTTTTGATTATGTACTAACCCCTCTAATGAAGTTTATGAGAAGTTTGGTGTGAAGGAAGTTTTCAAGGGTCAAGAGAGGAGGATGATATACTATGATCAAGAAGAGTGAAAGCTCTAAGCTTGGGGATGCCCCGGTGGTTCACCCCTGCATATATCAAGAAGACTCAAGCGTCTAAGCTTGGGGATGCCCAAGGCATCCCCTTCTTCATCGACAAATTATCAGGTTCCTTCTCTTGAAACTATATTTTTATTCGGTCACATCTTATGTGCTTTACTTGGAGCGTCTGTGTGCTTTTGTTTTTGTTTGTGTTTGAATAAATTGGATTACATCATGCTTGTGTGGGAGAGAGACACGCTCCGCTGGTTCGTATGAACACATGTGTTCTTAGCTCATAATATTCATGGCGAAGTTTCCTCTTCGTTAAATTGTTATATGGTTGGAATTGGAAAATGATACATGTAGTAATTGCTATAAATGTCTTGGGTAATGTGACACTTGGCAATTTTTGTGCTCATGTTTAAGCTCTTGCATCATATACTTTGCACCTATTAGTGAAGAAATACATAGAGCATGCTAAAATTTGGTTTGCATAATTGGTCTCTCTGAGGTCTAGATAATTTCTAGTAAGGTGTTTGAACAACAAGGAAGACGATGTAGAGTCTTATAATGTTTTCAATATGTCTTTTATGTGAGTTTTGCTGCACCGGTTCATCCTTGTGTTTGTTTCAAATAGCCTTGCTAGCCTAAACCTTGTATCGACAGGGAATACTTCTCGTGCATCCAAAATACTTGAGCCAACCACTATGCCATTTGTGTCCACCATACCTACCTACTACATGGTATTTCTCCGCAATTCCAAAGTAAATTGCTTGAGTGCTACCTTTAAAATTCCATCATTCACCTTTACAATATATAGCTCATGGGACAAAATAGCCTTAAAAACTATTGTGGTATTGAATATGTACTTATGCACTTTATCTCTTATTAAGTTGCTCGTTGTGCGATAACCATGTTCCTGGGGACGCCATCAACTACTCTTTGTTGAATATCATGTGAGTTGCTATGCATGTTCGTCTTGTCTGAAGTAAGAGAGATCTACCACCTTATGGTTAAGCATGCATATTGTTAGAGAAGAACATTGGGCCGCTAACTAAAGCCATGATCCATGGTGGAAGTTTCAGTTTTGGACATATATCCTCAATCTCATATGAGAAAATTATTAATTGTTGTTACATGCTTATGCATAAAAGAGGAGTCCATTATCTGTTGTCTATGTTGTCCCGGTATGGATGTCTAAGTTGAGAATAATCAATAGCGAGAAATCCAATGCGAGCTTTCTCCTTAGACCTTTGTACATGCGGCATAGAGGTACCCCTTTCTGACACTTGGTTAAAACATGTGCATTGCGATGATCCGGTAGTCCAAGCTAATTAGGACAAGGTGCGGGCACTATTAGTATACTATGCATGAGGCTTGCAACTTGTAAGATATAATTTACATGATACATATGCTTTATTACTACCGTTGACAAAATTGTTTCATGTTTTCAAAATCAAAGCTCTAGCACAAATATAGCAATCGATGCTTTTCCTCTATGGAGGACAATTCTTTTACTTTCAATGTTGAGTCAGTTCACCTATTTCTCTCCACCTCAAGAAGCAAACACTTGTGTGAACTGTGCATTGATTCCTACATACTTGCATATTGCATTTATTATATTACTCTATGTTGACAATATCCATGAGATATACATGTTATAAGTTGAAAGCAACCGCTGAAACTTAATCTTCCTTTGTGTTGCTTCAATACCTTTACTTTGAATTATTGCTTTATGAGTTAACTCTTATGCAAGACTTATTGATGCTTGTCTTGAAGTGCTATTCATGAAAAGTCTTTGCTTTATGATTCACTTGTTTACTCATGTCATATACATTGTTTTGATCGCTGCATTCACTACATATGCTTTACAAATAGTATGATCAAGGTTATGATGGCATGTCACTCCAGAAATTATACGTATTTATCGTTTTACCTGCTCGGGACGAGCAGAACTAAGCAGGGATGCTGATACGTCTCCGACGTATCGATAATTTCTTATGTTCCATGCCACATTATTGATGATATCTACATGTTTTATGCACACTTTATGTCATATTCGTGCATTTTCTGGAACTAACCTATTAACAAGATGCCGAAGTGCCAGTTCCTGTTTTCTGCTATTTTTGGTTTCAGAAATCCTAGTAACGAAATATTCTCGGAATTGGACGAAATCAACGCCCAGGTTCCTATTTTGCCCGGAAGCATTCAGAACACCCGAGAGCCGCCAGAGGGAAGCCCTGGGGGCCCCACACTACACCCTGGCGCGGCCAGAGGGGGGGCCGCGCCGCCCTATGGTGTGGTGGCCCCAGGCCCCCTCCGAGGCTGCCCTTCCGCCTATTTAAAGCCTCCGTCGCGAAAACCCTATTACGTTCGACGAAACCCACAGAAACCTTCCAGAGCCGCCGCCATCACGAAGCCAAGATCTGGGGGACAGGAGTCTCTGTTCCGGCACGCCGCCGGAACGGGGAAGTGCCCCCGGAAGGCTTCTCCATCGACACCGCTGCCATCTCCACCGCCATCTTCATCACCGCTGCTGCTCCCATGAGGAGGGAGTAGTTCTCCATCGAGGCTCGGGGCTGTACCGGTAGCTATGTGGTTCATCTCTCTCCTATGTACTTCAATACAATAATCTCATGAGCTGTCTTACATGATTGAGATTCATATGATGATACTTGTAATCTAGATGTCGTTATGCTAGTCAAGTGAATTTTACTTATGTGATCTCCGGAGACTCCTTGTCCCACGTGTGTAAAGGTGACAGTGTGTGCACCGTGTGGGTCTCTTAGGCTATATTTCACAGAATACTTATTCACTGTTATGAATGGCATAGTGAAGTGCTTATTTATATCTCTTTATGATTGCAATGTATTTTGTATCACAATTTATCTATGTGCTACTCTAGCAATGTTATTAAAGTAGTTTTATTCCTCCTACACGGTGTAATGGTGACAGTGTGTGCATCCGTGTTAGTACTTGGTTTATGCTATGATTATGATCTCTTGTAGATTATGAAGTTAACTATTGCTATGATAGTATTGATGTGTATTATTCCTCCTACATAGCATGAAGGTGACAGTGTGCATGCTATGTTAGTACTTGGTTTAGTCGAATTGATCTATCTTACACTCTAAGGTTATTTAAATATGAACATTGAATTGTGGAGCTTGTTAACTCCGGCATTGAGGATTCGTGTAATCCTACGCAATGTGTTCATCATCCAACAAGAGTGTAGAGTATGCATTTATCTATTCTGTTATGTGATCAATGTTGAGAGTGTCCACTAGTGAAAGTCTGATCCCTAGGCCTTGTTCCTAAATACTGCTATCGCTGCTTGTTTACTGTTTTACTGCGTTACTACTCTTTGTGTTACTACGCTTGTTTCTTGTCACGGGCAAAGCACTTTTCTGGTGCCGTTGCCACTGCTCATATATATTCATACCACCTGTATTTCACTATCTCTTCGCCGAACTAGTGCACCTATTAGGTGTGTTGGGGACACAAGAGACTTCTTGCTTTGTGGTTGCAGGGTTGCATGAGAGGGATATCTTTGACCTCTTCCTCCCTGAGTTCGATAAACCTTGGGTGATCCACTTAAGGGAAAACTTGCTGCTGTTCTACAAACCTCTGCTCTTGGAGGCCCAACACTGTCTACAGGAAAAGGAGGGGGGCGTAGACATCACCATCTCCACCGCTATCTTCACCGCCATCGCTGTCTCCATGATGAGGAGGGAGTAATTCACCCCCGGGGCTGAGGGCTCCGCTGTAGCTATGTGGTTCATCTCTCTCTCTTTGTGATCTAGTTGAATATCATCTATGTGCTACTCTAGTGATGTTATTAAAGTAGTCTATTCCTCCTCCATGATGTAATGTTGACAGTGTGTGCATCATGTAGTACTTGGTATAAGCTATGATTCTGATATCTTGTAGATTATGAAGTTAACTATTACTATGATGGTATTGATGTGATCTATTCGTCCTTTCATAGTATGATGGTGACAGTGTGCATGCTATGTTAATACTTGGTATAATTGCGTTGGTCTATCATGCACTCTAAGGTTATTTAAATATGAACATCGAATGTTGTGAAGCTTGTTAACTCCGGCATTGAGGTGCTCTTGGACCCCTACACAATTAATGGTGTTCATCATCCAACAATAGAGTGTAGAGTGGTTCTATTATGTGATCAATGTTGAGAGTGTCCACTAGTGAAAGTATGATCCCTAGGCCTTGTTTCCGAATAGAAAAGTCACACCACAAAGATTCCTATCTCCCACATCAATTGCACGCCAGCAAGCTATTTTCTGGTTCCATTGCCGGGGAGGTCACTGTTTATTTACTGTTCCACTGCATGTTTACTCGCTGCCATATTTTATTCAGATTGCTATTACCGCTCATATACATTCATACCACTTGTATTTCACTATCTCTTCGCCGAACTAGTGCACCTATACATCTGACAAGTGTATTAGGTGTGTTGGGGACACAAGAGACTTCTTGTATCGTGATTGCAGGGTTGCTTAAGAGGGATATCTTTGACCTCTTCCTCCCTGAGTTCGATAAACCTTGGGTGATCCACTTAAGGGAAAACTTGCTGCTGTTCTACAAACCTCTTCTCTTGGAGGCCCAACACTGTCTACAGGAAAAGAAGCGTGAGTAGACATCAATCACCATGGAAGGTGGAGTCCCTTCGGGACTCCACCTAGCATGGCCGGCCAGCCTAAGGGGGGAGGAGTCCCAGGTGGACTCCACTCCATGGTGGCCGGCCACCCCCCCCCCCCCCCCAAGGAAGGGGTGGGAGTCCCACCTTGAGTAGGAGTCCCACCTTGGGTAGGTTTCCAACCTTATGGCAAGTTTTTGTGTTGGGGTCTTATTCGAAGACTTGGACTACAACTCTTGGGGGTTCCACTATATAATGACACTACTAGGAAAAGCCTTATAGCAGCACTCCTTACCGCCGGCGAGTATGGATAGTAGATGCCGGCGCTAATGCCTTCCAGGGGTGCCTAACCCTACCGCCGGCGAGTTCGAATGGAGGTCGCCGGGGGTGCGTGCGTTACCGCCGGCGAGTAGGGAACGAAGGTGCCGGCGATATAATGGGCTGCGGGGTCCCCGTTGGGCCTGGACTTACCGTCGGCGGTTTAGGTCCAAAGCGCCGGACGTAGAAGGCTCTACCGCCGGAGACTAGGGCACGAAGGTGCCGGCGATATAATGGGCTGCGGGGTCCCCGTTGGGCCTGGACTTACCGCCGGCGGTTTAGGCCCAAAGTGCCGGAGGTAGAAGTCTCTACCGCCGGCGAACCCGAATAGAATATGCCGGGGGTAATGAGTGGCAGGGTGGGCCACCCAGCGGCCACCCATCCTACACTTACCGCCGGCGGTTTAGCCACAGAAGCGCCGGGGGTAACGGGCCCTACCGCTGGCATTCTTCCTTGTAGGCGCCGGCAGTAACCTGGGCTTGGCCATTTAGCACGACCAGCCACCTACCACCACCCACACACACTCATATGTGATGGCAAATCAACCCAAGCACTGGTTAGCTCATTCCCCCACCCATTTTTGCTATTTCAGCCAACACAATATGATGTATTTGAGCAAATCATGCACTACATAGCCCCTCTAGCATGATTTGCATGATCTAGATCTAGATCTATCTCCTCCCACAACCTTTTCCACTAGATCTAGCTAGATCTCTCTATTTCTAGATCTCTAGATCTCTCGAGCATAAAGTCGACGTGTGGCGTCTCTCCGGTGCTTTTGGACATCGCGTCAACTAATAGGTATATAACTAATGAGTGGAATGTTCATGTGTTGGTGAAAAGTCGCGGTTATGTCACTAGTGATGGCAAAAGGTGGTTCCATATATATAAATGCATTATTTTGCATTTGTTGACGTGTGCAGGAACATTGAGTTGCCAATGTTTTGCCGGAATGTTGATTAACTTCCGTTCCGGCGAATTTTTGGAACTCCAGCATGACAATATTTATCAAAGGTCATGCCAAATTTTTTCGTGAAAACCGAGGCGGCAGTTGTAATCAATTATCTTGTCTTGTAGGCGACGATGGTCATCAAGATGAGGGAAAGCGTCGTGGATAGATACGTGGAACGTGCGACGGCCGACATGTATCAAAAAAAGCGAAAGGATATAATGTGTCCTTGTCGAAGATGCAAGCTAGGGTCGTTGTTTGACCCCTTTTCAGGCATAGTGAATGAACACCTGCTCAGGTATAGTTTCATGGAGGGGCATACTCAGTGGATGAGTGATGATGGAGATGTTGATATCGAAGGTGATGATGATGGAGATGATGATGGTGGAGATGATGATAACGAAGGTGATGAAGAGGATGCCCCATACGGCAATGGAGACGAGGTTGAAGAGGATGGCGCACACGTTGATGGTGATCAAGAAGGCCGGGAAGAACATGCGGCCGATGAGGACATGAGTAGAAATACCCCGCTAACCGTGGCCGTGCAGGACCGTCATGTTCAAGAACTTCTTCTCAGCAACACATCGACCGACCCCAAAATCGCTGGTAGACGGAAGTCTAAGCTGGATCAACTCGAGGTAGACTCGAGAACTCCGTTGTACGATGCAGCTCGTGGGATGGAGGAGAGCCGTCTGAGAGTAGCTCTCGATATTATGGAGATGGAGGCAAAGCACAAATGGACGGACACAAGCATGGACGAACTCTTCGGATACTTGAAGATCCACTTTCCTAAAGATAACACGTGTGCCGGTAGCCTACAGGAGGCCAAGAAAATTGTGTGCCCTCTCGATTTACCGCACAAGAAATACCACGCCTGCATCAGTGACTACGTAATATATCGGAACGAGCAAGCCAATCTTGATACATGCCCACAGTGTGGCGAATCTCGATACAAGAGAGGGACAAGAAAATCTCCTCGAAAAGTTGTGTGGTACTTCCCGCTCACGCCCCATCTGCAGTGGTACTTCGTGGACCCCAAGGAAGCAAAGCTCATGCGCTGGCACGCGGAAAGAAAGGAGGCGGTGATGCGTGATGTAGAACGGGTTGAAAACCCAGTGCTAACACACCCTTCGGATGCAAGCTAGTGGAAAATATTAGTCGATGAGTATTACGAAGAATTCGGGAAAGAACCAAGGAACATCAGGTTGGGTGCGAGCACCGACGGACTCATTCCGTTTGGGAACCAAAGCAGCAAGCACAGCACCTGGCCCGTGTTTGTATGGATGTACAATCTCCCTCCATGGCTATGCCTGAAGAAGAAGTACATACACATGAGTATGCTAATCCAAGGGCCGACGCAGCCAGGGAGCGATATCAACCTGTATCTAGAGCTATTGAAGGAGGAGCTAGTCACTCTGTGGGAGGAAGGGATAGAAACTTGGGACGCCTACGGACAAGAAACTTTCCGTATGAAAGCCGCACTGTTGACGACGGTGCAGGACTATCTTGGATATGGATATATCGCGTGCCAGGTGTGCCACGGACACAAGGTATGTGTGAGGTGCATGGAAAAGACGCCGTTTTTACAGCTGGGTAAGGATCCTGGGTCTTCAAAAACCGTCTATATGAGGCATCGAATGTGGCTTCCCAAGAATGACCCGTGGAGCAAGCGTGGAGACCTGTTCAATGGGAAGGATGAGGTCGAGGGACCTCCACCTAGGCGAAGCGGCGAAGAGATAGATACTCTGTTGAAAAACTAGAAAGACTGCCCTCCGGCGGGTAAGATAAAGATCCAGAAGCGGAAGAAAGGAGACAAGAGAAAGAAAAAGGAACCCGGGCCGCTCTTGGGGGTATGGAAAAGGAGGTCCGTGTTTTGGGACTTGCCGTACTGGAAGATCCTCGGTACGCCTCATAGCCTTGATGTCATGCATATCACGAAGAACGTGTGCGAGAGCTTGCTTGGCACTATGCTCAACATGCCGGAGAGGACCAAAGACGGGTCGAAAGCAAGACACGACCTGATGGCCCTTGATATCAGAAAAGAACTTCATTTCGCGCAGGTTGACCAGGAAACTAAGGAGGAGGAGACGGATGATCGCAAACGCAAAAGGGTGGCCAAGCAGCGCGAAACTCCTCGCCCCTCCTGCTTCACTCTAAATCCCGATGAGCTCGAACATTTCTTCAAGTGCCTCCTAGAAGTCAAATTTCCCCTAGGCTACGCGGGGCTGATACAGAGATGGCTGGACCCGACAAAAAAATTCTTCAGCGGGATGAAGTCTCATGACTGTCATGTCAGGATGACGCAGATACTTCCGGTTGCAATCCGAGGGATAATGGAACCGCACGTTCGTGCGACGCTGACTGACTTGTGTAACGTCTTCGACGTCGTCACTCGAAAGTCGATAACCGTCAAGAAACTCGGGAGGCTGCAGGAAGAGATCGTCACCATCCTATGCGAGATGGAGATGTACTTCCCGCCCGCATTCTTTGACATCATGGTCCATCTGCTGGTGCATATAGTGGACGATATCGAGGATCTCGGGCCCGCGTTCCTTCACAACATGATGGCGTTAGAAAGAATGAATGGCTTCATCAAAGGATACGTTCGTAACAGGGCACATCCGGATGGAAGCATCATCCAGGGCTTTCTCACCGAGGAGTGCATCTCTTTCTGCAAGAATTATTTAAACGAGGACGACCCACGTCCGGTTGGATTACCCGCTGATACGTCCAATTTGCATCACTATTTTATATCATAATTTGCTGTTATTCATTGATATATTTCATATTGGGACACAATACTTATGTTATTTCATCTATTTTGCATGTTTCATCATTATTGGAGGATCAAGCACCGGAGCCAGGATTCTGCTGGAAAAAGCACCGTCAGAACGCAATATTTCGGAAGATCAACTGTGGAAGGAAATTATACCAAAAATCCTATTTTTTCAAGATGACGAAGGAACCCAGAAGGAGGAGCTGAGAGGGCCCAAGGTGGGGCCAGACCACAGGCCGGCGCGGCCCATGGCCTGGCCGCGCCACCTTGTGGTGTGGGGGCCCCACAGCCCCTTTCGCCTCCTTTTCTTCGCGAAACCCTTCGTCCCGAAGACCTAAGCCACAGAGGGTACGTCGCGAAGAGCCACAGCCACCTCTGCGGGGTGGAGAACACCAGAGAGAAAAGAGCTCTCCGGCGGGCAGGAATCCGCCGGGGAAATTCCCTCCCGGAGGGGGAAATCGACGCCATCGTCACCGTCATCGAGCTGGACATCATCTCCATCACCATCATCATCATCTCCACCATCATCACCGCCGTCTCCACCGCTGGACACCGTCACCGCCGTAGCAATTTGGGTTTGATCTTGATTGTTTGATAGGGGAAACTCTCCCGGTATCGATTTCTACTTGTTGTTGATGCTATTGAGTGAAACCATTGAACCAAGGTTTATGTTCAGGTTGTTATTCATCATCATATCACCTCTGATCATGTTCCATATGATGTCTCGTGAGTAGTTCGTTTAGTTCTTGAGGACATGGGTGAAGTCTAAATGTTAGTAGTGAACTATGGTTGAGTAATATTCAATGTTATGATATTTAAGTTGTGGTGTTATTCTTCTAGTGGTGTCATGTGAACGTCGACTACATGACACTTCACCTTTATGGACCTAGGGGAATGCATCTTGTACTCGTTTGCCGATTGCGGGGTTACCGGAGTGACAGAAACCTAAACCCCCGTTGGTATATCGATGCAGGAGGGATAGCAGGATCTCAGAGTTTAAGGCTGTGGTTAGATTTATTCTTAATTACTTTCTTGTAGTTGCGGATGCTTGCGAGGGGTATAATCACAAGTATGTATTAGTCCTAGGAAGGGCGGTACATTAGCATAGGTTCACCCACACAACACTTATCATAACAATGAAGATTATTTAGCCGTATGTAGCGAAAGCACTAGACTAAAATCCCGTGTGTCCTCGAGAACGTTTGGTAATTATAAGTAAACAACCCGGCTTGTCCTTTACGCTAAAAAGGATTGGGCCACTCGCTGCAATTGTTACTCTCGCACTTTACTTACTCGTACTTTATTCATCTATTACATCAAAACCCCCTGAATACTTGTCTGTGAGCATTTACAGTGAATCCTTCATCGAAACTGCTTGTCAACACCTTCTGCTCCTCGTTGGGATCGACATTCTTACTTATCGAAAATACTACGATACACCCCCTATACTTGTGGGTCATCAAGACTATTTTAAAGCGCCGTTGCCGGGAGTGAAGCGCTATTGGTAAGTGGAATTGGTAAGGAAAACCTTTACTGTTTGTGCTGATTTTATTTCACTTTGCTGCTATAAGTCATTATGGAGAGATCTTCTCTTCAATTTCTATTTGGGAAATCTACTACTACTGCAACGGTAGTGGATGAGGCGCCAGGTGAGGAAGTGATACCATATAAAATACCTATGAAAATTATTGAACGTGTTATGGATAACCGCTATGAAGGGGATGGAATTGTCCACCCTGGAGATCATTTATTGTTCTTGCATGAATTATGCGGTTTATTCAAGTGTGCAGGTACTGCTATGGATGAAGTGAGGAAGAAACTATTCTCTATATCGCTGTCTGGTAAGGCGGCGCATTGGTATAAATTACTGGATAATGGGGATTCTCTTGAATGGAATGATATTGTGCCCCGGTTTTATTCTAAGTTCTATCCTCCAAGTGAAATTCACAAGGATCGGAATCGCATATATAATTTCTGGCCTCATGATGGAGAAAGTATTGCCCAAGCTTGGGGGAGATTGAAGTCTTTAATGCTCAAAAGCCCCATTCATGAGCTTCCTGGTAATGTTATTATTGATAATTTCTATGCAAGACTTTCTTTTCAAGACAAGACCTTGCTGGATACTTCTTGTTCTGGATCATTTACACGCAACAAAGAAGAGTTTAAAAGGGACCTTCTTGATCGGATCCAAGAAAATACTGAAGGTTGGGAGAACGACAAGGATAGAGAATCAGGTATAATTTATGATTATAAATGCATTGAAGCTTTTATGGATACTGATAAATTTCGTAATATGAGTGCTACATATGGTCTTGATTCTCAAGTTGCTGCAAATCTTTATAAAGCTTTTGCCTCTCATTATGAATTGCCTAAGAAGAATTTTGATAAGTATCATGAACCGTATAAAGATAAAATTGATTCATCTATTAATAAATGCGTTGTAGTTGAAACTGCTGATCATGTTATTCACTGAAGCTTATATTGAAAAAACTCCTTTCCTGCTAAAATGAAGGAGTACTCTGTTATAAATAGTGTGGTTCATAAAAGTGAAAAGAAACACCTGTAGAACACGAAGAACAAATAAAAGTTGAACCTGCTGTTGCAATAGTTAAAGATCTTGTGACTGAAAATGTGGAGGACGGTCATATTATTTTCTGTGAAGATGCTTCTAATATTGTTTCACATCCTAATAAACCCAAACAAGTTAGTGTTCCTATGCTATCTGTTAGAATTGGTGATCATTGCTATTATGGTTTATGTGATATTGGTGCAAGTGTTAGTGCTATTCCTTATGAGCTTTATACGGAGATTATGCACGAAATTGGTTCTTGTGAACTTGAAGATATTGATGTGGTTATTCAGCTGGCTAATAGAGAAACTATTTCTCCAATTGGTATTGTTCGAGATGTGGAAGTTCTATGTGGTAAGATTAAATATCCTGCTGACTTTTTGGTACTTGGTTCTGCTGCTAGTGATTATTGTCCTATCATTTTTGGTAGACCTTTTCTAAATACTTGTGGAGCTATTATAGATTGCAAGAAAGAGAAAATTTTGACTAAATTTGCTGGTGAATCATATGAGTTTAACTTCTCTAAATTTACCAAAGCTCCTTATAAAGCTGATTTGCCTAATAATGATTTTAAAATGGAACAGTGTGCATCTATTGTTCTTGTTCCTAATAATCCTTTGCAGCAACATTTGGAGGATAGCGAGAGTGGAGTTTTTAGGAAAGAAAGAGATGAGCTTGAGGAAATTTTTCTTCGCCAACCTATTCTTAAGCATGATTTACCGGTGGAAGATCTGGGTACAACACCGCCACCAAAGGAAGATCCTGTCTTTGATTTAAAACCATTGCCTGATAATCTTAAATATGCTCATATTGATGATAAGAAAATATATCCTGTTATTATTAGTTCTAAGCTTACAGAGTTTGAAGAAGAAAGGCTATTGGAAATATTGAAGAAACACCGAAGCGCTATTGGCTACACTCTTGATGATTTGAAGGGGATTTCTCCTTCTATTTGCCAACATGCTATTAATATGGAAGATGATGCAAAGCCTGTTGTTGAACATCAGCGTCGTCTAATTCCGAAGATGAAGGAGGTGGTAAGGAATGAGGTATTAAAACTTCTTGAAGCTGGTATTATATATCCTATTGCTGATAGTAGATGGGTTAGTCCTGTGCATTGCGTTCCCAAGAAAGGAGGAATGACTGTTGTGCCTAATGATAATGATGAGCTCATCCCTCAAAGAGTAGTTGTAGGGTATAGAATGTGCATTGATTTTCGAAAAGTTAATAAAGTTACTAAGAAAGATCATTACCCTTTACCATTTATTGATCAAATGCTAGAAAGATTGTCTAAAAATACTCATTTTTGCTTTCTTGATGGTTATTCTGGGTTTTCACAAATTGCTGTTAAAACTAAAGATCAAGAGAAAACCACTTTTACTTGTCCCTATGGAACTTATGCTTATAGGCGTATGCCTTTTGGTTTATGTAATGCTCCTGCTACTTTTCAAAGATGCATGTCTGCTATTTTTCATGGCTTTTGTGAGAGTATTGTGGAAGTATTCATGGATGATTTTTCCGTCTATGGGAATTCTTTTGATAGTTGCTTGCGAAACCTTGATAAAGTTTTGCAGAGATGTGAAGAAACTAACCTTGTTCTTAATTGGGAGAAATGCCACTTTATGGTTAATGAAGGAATTGTATTGGGACATAAAATTTATGAGAGAGGTATTGAAGTTGATAGAGCTAAAGTTGAAGCAATTGAGAAGATGCCCTATCCGAGGGATGTTAAAGGTATTCGTAGTGTTCTTGGTCATGCTGGGTTTTATAGGAGGTTCATTAAAGATTTCTCCAAGATTTCAAAGCCTCTTACTAATCTTCTTCAAAAAGATGTACCTTTTGTTTTTGATGATGATTGTAAGGAAGCTTTTGAAACTCTTAAGAAAGCCTTAACAACTGCTCCTATAGTTGAACCTCCTGATTGGAACTTACCATTTGAAATTATGTGTGATGCTAGTGATTTTGCTGTAGGCGCTGTTCTTGGACAGCGTGTAAATAAAAAACTAAATGTTATTCATTATGCTAGTAAAACTCTTGATGCTGCTCAAAGAAATTATGCTACAACTGAAAAAGAATTATTAGCTGTAGTCTTTGCTTGTGATAAATTTAGATCTTATATTGTTGATTCAAAAGTTACGATTCATACTGATCATGCTGCAATTAGATACCTTATGACAAAGAAAGATGCTAAGCCGAGGCTTATTAGATGGGTACTTCTTTTGCAAGAATTTGATTTACATATTGTAGATAGGAAAGGTGCTGATAATCCTGTCGCTGGTAATTTGTCTAGATTGGAAAATATTGCTTATGATCCTGTTCCTGTTAATGATAGTTTTCCAAATGAACAATTGGCTGTAATAAAGGTGAGCTCGCGAGACAGTCCTTGGTATGCTGATTATGCTAACTTTATTGTTTTCAAGTACTTGCCTCCAACCTTTTCAGCTCAGCAAAGGAGGAAATTCTTTTACGACTTGAGGCATTATTTCTGGGATGACCCACACTTATATAAAGAAGGAGTGGATGGTATTATGCGAAGATGTGTTCCCGAATATGAACAACAGGAGATATTGAGTAAATGCCATGGTAGTGCTTATGGAGGACATCACGCCGGAGAAAGAACCGCGCAAAAGGTTCTACAATCAGGTTTTTATTGGCCAACTCTCTTCAAGGATGCGAGAAAGTTTATTTTATCTTGTGATGAATGCCAAAGGGTTGGTAATATCTCCAGACGTAATGAAATGCCTATGAATTATACTCTTGTTATTGAACTGTTTGATTGTTGGGGATTTGACTTCATGGGACTTTTTCCCTCTTCAGAAGGTAACACTCATATACTTGTTGCTGTTGATTATGTTACTAAATGGGTGGAAGCAATACCTACAAAAAGTGCTGATGGTGAGACCTCTTTAAAAATGCTTTTAGACATTATTTTTCCTAGATTTGGAGTGCCTAGATATATTATGACTGATGGAGGTTCTCATTTTATTCATGGAGGTTTTAGAAAAACTCTTGCTAGATATGGTATTAATCATAGAATTGCTTCCGCTTATCATCCTCAAACTAGTGGTCAAGTAGAATTATCAAATAGAGAGATTAAATCTATCTTGCAAAAGACTGTTAATAAAACTAGAAAGAATTGAGCTAGTAAATTGAAGGATGCACTATGGGCTTATAGAACTGCTTATAAAAATCCCATGGGAATGTCACCTTATAAAATGGTTTACGGAAAAGCTTGTCATTTACCTTTAGAACTAGAGCACAAAGCTTATTGGGCTGTTAGAGAATTAAATAAAGATCCTAAACTTGCCAGTAATAAGAGGTTGTTGCAATTGGGTTCTCTAGATGAATGGAGAAGTGAAGCTTATGAAAATGCTAAACTCTTTAAAGAAAAAGTTAAAAAATGGCATGATAGAAGGATTATCAAAAGAGAATTTAATATTGGGGATAAAGTCCTATTGTATCGGTCTCGTCTCAGATTCTTTGCAGGGAAATTACTCTCGAAATGGGAAGGACCATATGTTGTTGAGGAGGTGTATCGTTCAGGAGCAATCAAAATTAGCTCTCTCCAAGGCAATGCCACGCAAGTGTTGAATGGACAAAGACTCAAGCATTATATCTCAGGTGATTCCTATAATGTAGATGTTGATATTATTCAAGTGGAAACACCAGAGGCTTTCATTAAAGGACAAATTGACAGTCCGCCAAAACTCGACTTTGAATAGGTAACAGTACTGGTAATGAAATGTTCGCAATTTACTTTCCGAACTATATTTTTGCTGTTTTTGGAAAATATGAAAAATTACGAGTTCGAAACGGAGTGGAAAAGACGCACGAGGGCGTGCCACCATAGGCCGGCGCGGCCTGGCCTGGGCCCGCGCCGCCCTATGGTCTGGCCGCCTCGTCGCCCCTTTCCGACTCTGGTTCGATCTGGTACTTTCCTTTTGTCGTGAAATTTTTTGCTATATAATCCCCCGGACCCCTGGAGGTCCGTATATCGTTCTCTCGACGTGTTTTGTTTCGAGCTGTTTTTGCCAGGATCTGTTTTCGGTCTAGAAGCACCATGGCCTCCAACAACAAGGGCAAGGGGTTTTCGGAGGAAGAAGTGAAGAGGGTGCCATCAAAACAAGAGCAGCAAGCTGTTGGGAGCAAGCAAATCTTGGTGGGATCTGTTGACACTCGACATTCTTTTTCTCATAACTTGCAGGAACCCTTACCACCCGCTCTTAGCCTCGACTCCTTCCCTGTGTTGGAAGAAGCTCTACGGACTACCGATGAGTTTTGTGATCAATATCGGGCTCTAAGAAGAGAAGTGGAGATACTCCAGGAGGAGAATTGCCGTCTCCGTAGAATGCTGGAATACCACTCGATTCACATCACAAGGTCATCATCACCAACTTCAGATAACAATGAATCTCTTCGAGTCTTAGTGCAGAATTGCCAAGCTGAGAAACTGAAGCTGAAAGAGATCTGTAAGAAGCGCGGGAGGAGTTCATCACCACCACAGCCGAAGGAGTAATTCATCATCGGTATTGGCATCCCCTTGGTTTGTTCCAAGCTTGGGGGAGTGCCGCGGTATCACATTATCACTACCTTTTACTTTTTACTGTCAAGTAGTGTCATATCATGAGTAGGGAAGTTATCATATAAGATGGGTTGCAGTTTGGAAGTATCTCTCCTTTAGTTGGTTGTCTATGTATCCCTTGGTGTGAGTTATTGTTATGGAATATTAATGAGAAGTCTTATCATTTACATATTGCACATCTTATTTTAGTTTGCAATCTCTATTATATGATTTACCTTGTTGTTAGTATTGGTATCACTTTGGCATTGAATAAATCTATTTGGTTTTGGCAAACTTAGCATTGGTCAATAGCAACAACACTTTGAGGTTTAAGTAGAAAAGAGAAATACATGTAGTTGTTTCATTGTCTTTCTTTCTTGTTAGCTCATAGCTTATTATTCTGAAGTTAAAATTGTTTGTGCTTACAAGGAAGATGCATGATTGTTTCTATCACATGTATATTTGTTTGTTTCCCTCAACTCTTATGCTTGCTAATTAACCTTGCTAGCCAAAAACCTGTACTGAGAGGGAATACTTCTCGTGCATCCAAACCTTAGTCCAAACCTATGTCATTTGTGTCCACCATACCTACCTACTACATGGTATTTTCTGCCATTCCAAGTAAATACTTCGTGTGCTACCTTTAAACAATTCAAAACTTATTATCTCTTATTTGTGTCAATGTTTTATAGCTCATGAGGAAGTATGTGGTGTTTTATCTTTCAATCTTGTTGGGCAACTTTCACCAATGGACTAGTGGCTTCATCCGCTTATCCAATAATTTTGCAAAAAGAGCTGGCAATGGGATTCCCAGTCCCAAATTAATTAAACTAAATAGACACTCCTCCATGGTATGTGATTGATGGACGGCACCCGAAGATTCGGTTAGCCATGGCTTGTGTAAGCAAAGGTTGGGGGGAGTGTCATCATCATAATAAAACCAAAATAAAAAGGCACTCCTTCATGGTATGAGATTGTTGGCAGGCACCCGAGGATTCGGTTAGCCATGGTTTGTGAAAGAAAGGTTGGAAGGAGTGCCACACAAAATAAAAATAAAATGGGAGCCGCTCTTTGGAGGTTGTCTGGCAAGGGGGTTAGAGTACCCACTACCAGTCGTTGACAACAACAAACACCTCTCAAAATGTTACTTTTATTATCTCTATATGATTTCAAAACTGAAAAAGCTCTAGCACATGATTTAATCCCTGCTTCCCTCTGCGAAGGGCCTGTCTTTTACTTTATGTTGAGTCAGTAAACCTATTTCCCTCCATCTCAAGCAAGCATTTGAGTAGTTGTGATCAAACCATTATATTGTGATTTGCTTCATCATGTCTTTTATTCTTCTTTGTTTAGTACAAGTTTTATCTGAATGAATATAACTTTGCAAGTTATCAATGATTATGAGGAGACTATTATGATTGAGTATGCAAGTTGTGCCATATAAACTTTAACATGAGAGCGCTGCTCAATAGATAAATATAACCTGTTAATTGTTCTCTGACCAAGAACGAAGTTTGCCATCACAAACTATGATTTCTTATGCACCTTTATTTGTGATTACCTTATACTGGTTTCAAGTTGAGTTATATGAGGAAGTTGTTTACTAGAATGCCTTGTGTGAATGAATATGATGCTTCTTGTCCGTATTTTATTTATCGACTCTTCACTCCATAAACATGTGGTCCTGTTTACTGAGTTCAATTTCGCTTGGGGACAAGCGAAGTCTAAGCTTGGGGGGAGTTGATACGTCCAATTTGCATCACTATTTTATATCATAATTTGCTGTTATTCATTGATATATTTCATATTGGGACACAATACTTATGTTATTTCATCTATTTTGCATGTTTCATCATTATTGGAGGATCAAGCACCGGAGCCAGGATTCTGCTGGAAAAAGCACCATCAGAACGCAATATTTCGGAAGATCAACTGTGGAAGGAAATTATACCAAAAATCCTATTTTTTCAAGATGACGAAGGAAGCCAGAAGGAGGAGCTGAGAGGGCCCAAGGTGGGGCCAGACCACAGGCCGGCGCGGCCCATGGCCTGGCCGCGCCACCTTGTGGTGTGGGGGCCCCACAGCCCCTTTCGCCTCCTTTTCTTCGTGAAACCCTTCGTCCCGAAGACCTAAGCCACAGAGGGTACGTCGCGAAGAGCCACAGCCGCCTCTGCGGGGCGGAGAACACCAGAGAGAAAAGAGCTCTCCGGCGGGCAGGAATCCGCCGGGGAAATTCCCTCCCGGAGGGGGAAATCGACGCCATCATCACCGTCATCGAGCTGGACATCATCTCCATCACCATCATCATCATCTCCACCATCATCACCGCCGTCTCCACCGCTGGACACCGTCACCGCCGTAGCAATTTGGGTTTGATCTTGATTGTTTGATAGGGGAAACTCTCCCGGTATCGATTTCTACTTGTTGTTGATGCTATTGAGTGAAACCATTGAACCAAGGTTTATGTTCAGGTTGTTATTCATCATCATATCACCTCTGATCATGTTCCATATGATGTCTCGTGAGTAGTTCGTTTAGTTCTTGAGGACATGGGTGAAGTCTAAATGTTAGTAGTGAACTATGGTTGAGTAATATTCAATGTTATGATATTTAAGTTGTGGTGTTATTCTTCTAGTGGTGTCATGTGAACGTCGACTACATGACACTTCACCTTTATGGACCTAGGGGAATGCATCTTGTACTCGTTTGCCGATTGCGGGGTTACCGGAGTGACAGAAACCTAAACCCCCGTTGGTATATCGATGCAGGAGGGATAGCAGGATCTCAGAGTTTAAGGCTGTGGTTAGATTTATTCTTAATTACTTTCTTGTAGTTGCGGATGCTTGCGAGGGGTATAATCACAAGTATGTATTAGTCCTAGGAAGGGCGGTACATTAGCATAGGTTCACCCACACAACACTTATCATAACAATGAAGATTATTTAGCCGTATGTAGCGAAAGCACTAGACTAAAATCCCGTGTGTCCTCGAGAACGTTTGGTAATTATAAGTAAACAACCCGGCTTGTCCTTTACGCTAAAAAGGATTGGGCCACTCGCTGCAATTGTTACTCTCGCACTTTACTTACTCGTACTTTATTCATCTATTACATCAAAACCCCCTGAATACTTGTCTGTGAGCATTTACAGTGAATCCTTCATCGAAACTGCTTGTCAACACCTTCTGCTCCTCGTTGGGATCGACATTCTTACTTATCGAAAATACTACGATACACCCCCTATACTTGTGGGTCATCACCCGCCAACAAGCACCTCGGCAGATTCGAGGGAGTAGGCCACAACGCTGGCAGGAGGGAACTCGACGCGGATCAAGATGATAGGAGAACAGACTTTAACAGGCCGGGCCCACTTAGTAGCACTACAACACATGAACGAGGTAGAGCCTTGGGTGGATCAGCACATAAACATGATCAAGAGCAGGGCTGACAAGCCGATGACGGAAGAAGAGGTATTTAGAGCGCACAACTCCTCTTTCGCGCGCTGGTTCAAAGACCAGATTGATGCCAATCCCCCACCAATGGCAAGCGACGTAGACAAAATGATATTGGCCTTGTCTTATGGGCCCTCCCCCAACCTCATGACTTATCAGAAATACGACATCAACGGTTACACATTCTGCACGGAGGAGAGAGACAAAAGAAGCGACTATCAAAACTCGGGTGTGACGATGGAATCTTACACGAGTGAAGAGAAGAAAAGGTACTACGGAAGGATCGAGGAAATCTGGGAGCTCGACTACGTCGGGGAGAAGCTACCGATGTTTCATGTCAGATGGGCTACGGCCGTCACAAAAGAAGATGCGTATGTCACCACCATGTGACTGCCCCCCAAATCCAAGACCAAGAACCCCACCGCGCAAAATGAGCCTTGGGTATTGGCTAAGCACGTCGAGCAATGCTTCTTCATAATTGACCCGTCAAGGCCCAGCCGTGTTGTTGTAAGGAGAGGAAAAAGGGCCCTCGTCGGAATGGATGGAGTTGCCGACGAGCAAGACTTCGACGGCCTCGTTGGAGACCCAATGATGGAAGAACCCGATGAAGATGATAGAACCTACACACTAAGAAGAAGAAGGACGACGCTACCTAGGTCAAGTGTTCCTCCGTACACAAGGAGTCGCGACGATATCGGTGGGGTCACAAGGACCAAGCGGAAGGGACTTTGTAGTCATTTGTGTATTTCTAATAATTATCTTGGTTTTTTATCGAATGTCGCCGAAGGGACTTTGAAGGAATTCAAGAATTAAATCCTAAATTTATGTCTTGCAATTTATCCTTCATTGGATTTTTTTATCGGATGTCGCCAAAAGGACCTTGCAATTTATCCAAATAACTAAGCTAGAAACAATAAAAAAAGGTCTTAGAAAAGGGGAAAAAGGTGGCTTTTTTGCACCCACATGGATTCGAACCCTAGGTGCTTCGGATGTGCACAAGAGAGTTGCAACACTGCGGTAGTGAATTAGTTTTGAATAATCTACATGTTTACAGAACTAAAGGTCGTCTCGCCAGCTAGGAAGGAAAAAATTTACCCCCGACGAATTAGATGTTTTCGCCGGTGGAAACTCCAGTTGGTCCCACCTGTTAGTGGATGTAGCGTTACCGCCGGCATTTACGCCAAAACGCTGGTGGTACGCGTTCCACGACTTAGTCGTGTGGCCATCGTTCTCCCACGGCCAAATCGATATGCCACCGTCGCTGTGTCGTCGTCGCTGCTGTCCCCCACCCCCACTGCCGTCGTCGATCTTCCGCTGTCACTGCTGTCCCACACCCCCACGGCCGCCGTCGATCTGCTGTCGTCGCTGCTGTCTCCACCGCAGGTGCGCCCCCTCCCTCTCTCCCTTGCCGTCGTTCCCCTCTCCTCCTTCCTCCCCTTGGCCGCCTCCCCCAGACCTTCGCCGCCGTGCCACCAGTTCGTCGGGAACCAGCAGGAGGAAGGAGTCCGCCATCAGCTGGAGGAAGGAGGCCGCCATCGTCGGCCACTAGCAGGAGGAAGGAGGCCGCCGTCGCTGCTGTCCCCCACCCCCACGGCCGTCGTCGATCTGTTGTCGTTGCTGTTGTCTCCACCGCAGGTGCGCCCCCTCCCTCTCTCCTTTGCCGTCGTTCCCCTCTCCTCCTTCCTCACCGTCGCCGCCTCCCCCAGACCTGTAATGCATTGCTAGTTGAGATACGGTTGCTGTGTTCTTCGCGGAGATGAGCAAGGAGCAGCATGTAATGTCGTTCAAGTTTTTACCCGTAGATTACGAAGTAGGAATTGCTGATCCTCAGCATTGTCATATTGATTATTGACGGGAGAATGTGATCAAGGGAATGCTACTAAGGTGTCAGGTGGGATACCATTTTTCTCACTTCCAAGTTGATTTGACTGAATTTGAGGATGACATTGAAGTGGGACATTAGTGAGATCTCACTTGCCTATGTTAATCTACTATATCGAGAATTTATAACAAGATAAATCCAACAAACTCGTGAGAATTTATGACAAGTGTTGACGCACGCAAGCTAAGCGGAAGGTGTTAATTTTATATTTTTTAGCTGCCATGTCTAGCTTATAAGAGAGAAAAAAAAAGGAAAAGAGAGTTCAGCATAACATTCTTATCTGAGCTTATCTGAATGTTCTATGCGTCTGTGTGTATACTGACACTTTTTTTGACTTGTATTGCATCTTATTCTTATCTGAGCTTATTTGCATGCATACCAAGGCAAACATAGTTTGTGGTATGGTTGTATGGAAAGAAGATATACATGTCTTCTTTTAACAAAATAAGATATTACATGTCCATCATGAGAACTGTCAAACACTTGTAGTTTGTAGGTGGTGCTAAGATTGCAGTGTTGATGCCTGAATAATTTATTGCGCATGTGCCTTCCCTATTTTTAGTCTAAATTCCCTTTGTAATTCTAGTAACTTATGAAGTACCCCTGATAATAAGAAGATATTTGTGGATGCAAAAGATGTTTGTGATAACCTCATGTTCCAAAACTCATGTTACCATGTGCAATTAAGGCTTTGTTCTGATTAAGATGTGCTAGACACAGATGCTTCTGCTGGAAACTTAATTGCCTTTTCAGTTATATACAAAAGCATCGGAAGTTTTAAGTGTTGAATTGATTTTCTGTGTACATAGAGTATATGTTTTTATGCTTACGAAAAGTCAAGCTGTAGGCTAGGCACTATTCTTTTCGAGGTAGGAACTAGATGTCTCTGTAATTTCCGAGGTATGCTGCCAGGTTTAAGTTTTACTAATGATTCTGAATAGTTGGAGGTTGTCAATGCTGCTTTTGGTTCCTTAGTAGTAGATCTGTTATTAAAGTTTGAACAAACTGAGATGAAACTGATAGCATCTCAGTTGTTTTTTCTTTTTGCCCCAGAGGTTGTAATAAGTTAGCACATGCTCTTGCAGCAAGAGGTGCTCGTTGTGGGGAGGCCTGGTCTCTTTGGCTGGAGGCGCTCCTGAATTTCGCTTGTGTCCCGGTACTGTGAAATGGCATATAAATGATGTGAAATGAGCTGAGTGTATCCTGTGCATCTCTATGCTGTGAAATCTCTCTGCAGGTACACATTGAGTGTCCATGCCGGAATGTCGATTAACTTCCGTTCCGGTGAATTTCGGGCACTCCGGCATGACCATTTTTAGCAAAGGTCATGCCGAATTTTCGCCGTGGATTTCCACCTAGTAGTGTTCAGATGGATTAGAATAGCAGGTCAATCAAACTAAGCTAGTAATTAAATTCAACACAGAATGAATAGCAGGTCATGTTGTTTCCATTAGTTCTAGATTCATTCATACTAGGCTTGGATTAGAATACTGATTCAGTTAACACCATGCTTGAATTCAGTTATAGTTTGTAGACTTATTTTTGAAGATGATGAAACTGAAACAAATGCAACTCTGTATAACTGAAACAAATGCAACTCATTTACCTGAAAGTTCAGTTTTAACAAGTGCTATGTAACTGAAACAAATGCAATTGTATAACTGAAACAAGTGCAATTTTATAACTGAAACAAGTGCAACTCTGTAACTTTGTAAACAAGTGCAACTTTGTAAATAAATGCAACTCTGTAACTCTGTATAACTGAAACAAGTGCAACTCTGTAACTCTGTATAACTGAAACAGTTTTAACTCTGTTTACTAATATACTTTGGCTGCACGATTAGTTATTGGCTGTTTAATTGAGTAGTTCATTACTCGTCATTATTGTGACATTACTTTTGATGCTACTGTATGCTAGTTTGTGCAGTGCTAGGTAGATATAGCTAGCGATGTCGTCTTCTGCAGACCCCAACAAAGACGTTGACGGGTCTTCTCAGCGGAAGTTGGATGAGCACTACAGGCTCATGGTCTCGGATCAGCTGGAGGAACTTCCAGGCAGCGATGACGAGTCCTCGGAGGAGGGGGTGATGAGATGGACAACGATGGTGAGGATGAGAGGGCCGCTGCCGACGAGACCACCGACAGTGGCGTTGCCGGGGGTACCTCGGATACTACTACCGAGGCCAAGAGGAAACGGAAGCAGCGGCACCCAAAAAGGGTCGGCACCACTCGCGACATAATCACCGTAGTGGACGCCAAGACCGGTCTTCCTACTGAGCCCAAGCACATGGCGAAGGGGTACGGCCTCCAACTGGGAGCAATCCTTTGGGACGTCGTCGACGTCAACGAGACGAAACTCCGAACCAAGAAGAAGCAGCATCTGCAGGCCCAACTCCTTGCGCGGCTGCACGCACGGTATGAGTTCCCTGTGGAATACAGGAACGAGGATCCCAAGGATAACATCGTGAACAGACGAGCCCTCTCTAAGTTCACCAAGAACCTCAGCGGTTATAAAACCATGCTGAGGGGGATGCTTGGTGACAATGAGACTTGGACAGAGATCCAGCGCCACTTCCCGCGGATGACGCTGGATCAGTATAATAAATTCTTGGAAATAGAGCAGCTCGAGTACACCAAACAACAATCGGCCTGGGGGAAGGAGCTGGCGGATAAGAACATCGGTCACCACCATCTCGGTTGTCGTGGCTTCGAAGGTAAGCAGCCGGTATGGGACAAGGAGGACCAGGCCTACATAAACGCTGGCCTCGAGCCCCCTTTTGCCAGGTACAAAGACCCACTCTTCAGGGCATATCTCAGGTCCCGATACCATAGAGAAATGGATGGGAAATGTGTCACGAAACCTGATGTGGTGGTGGGAGTTGAGTTGGTCGCCGACGCGAAGGTGAAGGCACTTGAGAATGCAGTGGTAAGCAATTTACCAGCTTATTAATTTGATACTGCTCACCAATTCCATTACATTCTAAAATTGTTCATGTTACTTCTGGCAGTTGAAGGAACAAGCAGCCGCCGAATCAGCTGGCTCCTCGACCCAGACGTCGACGGGAAAAGTCCCGTGGGACACGCCTTTTATCAGGGGTCTGAACACCGTGAAGGAACGGCCGCCGTTGGACAAGCCCCACCGTGTCCCCGGCGCTGGAGGAGGTTGCAAGCTTGTCAACTATGGCTTGGACATGTCCGCAAGCACTAAGGAGTCGCGGCAGGCGTAGAAGGACCGGGAGCACGAGGCTCTTCTGAAAAAGGTGGCCGACTTGGAAACAACCATGGAGCAACGCATCAGTGCCGCGGTTGCTATCAAGGTTGATGACGCGGTGGCCAGCAGGGTCAATGAAATCATCCCTGATCTTGTAGAGTCGATGAAGAATTACTTCGCCGGCGGCCAAAAGGGACCGATGTCGGTGATCAGCCTAGGCGCCAGCAACTCTGACAACCGGCCTCCAACTATACACGCTCAATGCACACCCAACTTGGTATGCGCTAGAGAGGATTCGCCGGCCATGGGGGGCGCCAGTAGCCCCTCAGTCACGTGCACGCCGGTTTTGACGGCCAAGGTGCCCACTGGCTTTGGTTTTTCACCACATACCCTGCGGACTTGATGTTCATTCGATATGAAGACATCTTCAGGCTCTTGAACATGCAACAGCTCGACCGAAACTTGGTCCGCCTCGTATCGCTCAGCATGGCGCACGATATCACCATAGAGAACACAGCGCACATCGCTATCATGGACCCCTTCTACATGACTCCAGCTGTCGTCCAGAACGAACAAGCGTTTCTAGCGAAGTACATCAAGGATTTCTTGGTGTTAAACAAGGATAAGAAATGCTTTGCCATACCATATTTCCGCGAGTAAGTATTTGGTTACTAGAGTACCCTCTATTACATTCTTTCATGAATTTCCTTCATAGTTGATCGAGTATGATGGTTTATTTCCATTTTGCGCAGATTCAAGTACTGCACCCTCCTCCTCTTTCACCCGTATCATTCCCATGTCAGCTATCTCGACTCCGGGCTTGATCCGGAGAAAGACTTCACCGACCTTAAGTCTACACTTGATAAAGCCCTCAGCGGCTTCATAGCCGAGGTTGGCATCGACAAAATCAGGCATGAGAAGAAAGTGAAAGGTTGCTATGTGTGCAACCACATAACCAAGTTCCCCTGCCTCAAGAAATCGGCGCATGACAATGGGATGGAGGCCTGGTTTGCCATCCTACAGATGAGGTCGATTGTAAGGTCTCAGAACGATCTCTTGTTGCCATCCAGTCTTCAGCGGATGTTCGTGAACATGTCGGACACCAGCGATGAAAACGTGAGAGCCGAGTTCCGTGCCATCCAGCGGACCATTTGCACAATACTCTGGAGGGATATCTGCGGTAATGGTGGCTTGTTCCACTATGGTCCCGCACTTTCTAAGGCCGAGATAGAAGGCCGATTAGAAGATGGGTGTGACGACAGAACATTCACCACGCTCGAGGGCATCCGTGCCTTCCCGCTGAAGCCGACTTGACTCAAAAACTTTTGTCCTTTGCAAATGTTAGTCATAAAATTACTTAAGTAATTTCCATGCTTTTTCTTTGCACTACTCTATGTTATATCTCTCTCTACTAATGTACTAACAACTTACATTTCTTTTTTCTGTGTTTGCATATATGACGTACTATGTCGTCTACCACGGCAGGGTTCCTGGAGTCTACGAGGACTGGGAAGACTGTAGGAGGCAGGTCCACCGTTTCAGCGGCAACAGTTACAAGGGGTACACCACTTTGGAGGAGGCAGAAGCTCGATACGCCAACTTTCGAGCGGGACAGAGGAGGGAGATGTGGAGGACCCCTTTCATCGTGATGATGCTTGCTGCCACCGCCTCTCTAGTTTACTATGTCATTGTTGTTTAGCTAGGTCGTCGACTGGACTTATATGTATTTGTGTAATATGTGCTACTTAGAGTCGTGATGTTTAAACCATATGGTCGACACTTGTGTTATTGATGCATGCATGCATGTTATGGACATTTCGGGACTTTCTAATGATGTGTATCTTGCTAATGATGTATATCTTGCTATCATTATGGTATTTGCCTGTATATTCTGTGTATATGCTATGAATTCTGGTATTTGCCTGTCATTGAGTTTTTATTTTTTTGCTCCTGTTAATATTACCGCTGGCGAAATGGGAAGGCGCCGACGGTAACAGCCTGATGCTCCTGTTAATGTTACCGCTGGCAAAATGGGAAGCGCCGGCGGTAAGGACCTGCAGCTCCTGTTAATATTACCGCTGGCGAAATGGGAAGCGCCGGGGGTAACCTGATGCCCCTGGCAAGATGGCAAAGCACCGGCGGAAAGACTTACCCCCGGCGAATTGAGTGAAACGCCGGCGGTAACGGCCACTTACCACCGGTGAATTGGAAGGCGCCGACGATGAGGCATTACCACCGGCGAGGTGATCGCCGGCGAATGCGAAGGCGCCGGCGGTAAGCCATTCCAGGTCACCGGCGGTAAGCCTTTCCCTAATAGTGTGAGGAGCAAGGGGAGGGGGCCGGCCACACCAAAGCTCTCTTGGCCGCACCCCCCTAGTGGCCGGCGCCCAAGACCCCCCTCTCCACAAACCCTAGCGCCCCTCCTCCACATACTACTCCTGCAGCGCATAGGCGAAGCCCTGCCGGAGATCTCCACCACCACCGCCACCACGCCGTCGTGCTGACGGGTGATGACGCGTAAAGCACACGCCCGTTGGGAACCCCAAGAGGAAGGTGTGATGCGTACAGCAGCAAGTTTTCCCTTAGTAAGAAACCAAGGTTATCGGACCAGTAGGAGTCAAGGAACACGTGAAGGTTGTTGGCGGAGGAGTGTAGTGCGGCGCAACACCAGGGATTCCGGCGCCAACGTGGAACCTGCACAACACAATCAAAGTACTTTGCCCCAACGTAACAGTGAGGTTGTCAATCTCACCGGCTTGCTGTAACAAAGGATTAAATGTATAGTGTGGAAGATGATGTTTGTATGCGAAGAACAGTAAAGAACAATATTTGTAGTAGATTGTATTCAAATGTAAAAGAATGGACCGGGGTCCACAGTTCACTAGTGGTGTCTCTCCAATAAGATAAATAGCATGTTGGGTGAACAAATTATAGTTGGGCAATTGACAAATAAAGAGGGCATAACAATGCACATACATATCATGATGAGTAGTGTGAAATTCAATTGGGCATTACGACAAAGTACATAGACCGCTATCCAGCATGCATCTATGCCTAAAAAGTCCACCTTCAGGTTAGCATCCGCACCCCTTCCAGTATTAAGTTGCAAACAACAGACAATTGCATTAAGTATGGTGCGTAATGTAATCAACACAAATATCCTTAGACAAAGCATCGATGTTTTATCCCTAGTGGCAACAGCACATCCACAACCTTAGAACTTTCCTTCACACGTCCTGCATTAAATGGAGGCATGAACCCACTATCGAGCATAAATACTCCCTCTTGGAGTCACAAGTATCAACTTGGCCAGAGCCTCTACTAGCAACGGAGATCATGCAAGATCATAAACAACACATATATGATAGATTGATAATCAACATAATATAGTATTCCATATTCATCGGATCCCAACAAACACAACATGTAGCATTACAAATAGATGATCTTGATCATAATAGGCAGCTCACAAGATCTAACATGATGGCACAATGAGGAGAAGACAACCATCTAGCTACTGCTATGGACCCATAGTCCAGGGGTGAACTACTCACACATCAATCCGGAGGCGATCATGGCGATGAAGAGTCCTCCGAGAGATGATTCCCCTCTTCGGCAGGGTGCCGGAGGCGATCTCCTGAATCCCCCGAGATGGGATTGGCGGCGGCGGCGTCTCTGGAGGTTTTCCGTATCGTGGCTCTCGGTACTGGGGTTTTCGCGACGAAGGTTTTAAGTGGGCGGAAGGGTAGGGTTGGAGGCGTCACGAGGGGCCCACACACTAGGGCGGCGCGGGCTCCTCCTTGGCCGCGCCGCCTTGGTGTGTCGCCACCTCGTGGCCCCACTTCGTATCCTCTTCGGTCTTATGGAAGCTTCGTGGAAAAATAAGACCCTGGGCGTTGATTTCGTCCAATTCCGAGAATATTTCCTTTGTAGGATTTCTGAAACCAAAAACAGTAGAAAACAGCAACTGGCTCTTCGGGATCTTGTCAATAGGTTAGTGCCGGAAAATGCATAAATATGACATAAAGTGTGTATAAAACATGTGAGTATCATCATAAAAGTAGCATCGAACATAAGAAATTATAGATATGTTTGAGACGTATTACCGGGATTCCGAGGAGGATCTACTACTTCCGCTGCCCGCTGGAACGGGGAGAAGGACGTCTTCATCAACACCGAACGTGTGACCAAGTAAGGAGGTGCTGCCCGACTGTGGCACCGTCAAGATCTTCTACGCGCTTTTGAGGCAAGTGATCATCTTCTGCAACAACGAGATGTAATCTCGTAGGCTTTGGAAATCTTCAAGGGTTAGTCTCGTGATCCCCTCGTTGCTACCATCTTCCAGATTGCATCTTGGCTTAGTTTTCGTTCTTGCGGTAGGAAATTTTTTGTTTTATATGCTACGAATCCCAGCAACTCTGTATTGTCTGGTTAGCATTTCCATTGCGTGCTTCTAGAATTACTATTTGTTGTCATGCTTGAGTGCATAGCTAACAAAAATCAAAGTTGATTCATTTATGTCAACTTATTTTCCTATTTGATTTTGCATAGCCCAGGCAGTATTAGTTTAAGGCATCTGCTTGTTGTTCTGCTGTTGAGTTTATTTGCTGGTTGTTATTGGAAGTTATTCTAGCTCTCAAGAGTCGATACTTTGTACCTGTACATGTTTTAGCTAAGCAACTTCTGAACTTTGTAGTACCATGTTTAAGCGTGACTGTTGTTATTGGAAGTTATTCTACCTCTCAAGTCAATGCTTTGTACGTGTACATGTTTTAGCTAAGCAACTTCTGAACTTTGTAGTACCATGTTTAAGTCGACTGTTGTTATTGGAAGTTATTCTAGCTTTCACCGTATATGGCCAAGAGATTTTGCATCTCCTTTTATCCTGGCCTTAGCTTCGGTCTGCAGCTTTGATAATTACTTTCTAAATAGGAACATAGTATCTGAACCCCCTTCAGATACTAGAAATAGGCCTACTATTCCTGTAACAGCTTCAGATACATCCTATCCTATATTAAAAAAATATACTATATTAATTACTTCCTGAATAATCATGCTTAGCTCTGTTAAGTTACTAGAGGCTGTGGGGGAGGGTGTGGAAAAATAAGAGGATATTAGGGGGAAAATGGGGATTTGGTGAAACGGGGGTTTTCACCCAATCCCCACTACTAGAAAACCAGCTATTGTTGGCGCACCAAAATAAACCATCACTGGCGTACTAGCGCCCGCCAGCAAGAACAAGCCGGTGATAACTATCTTCCGCTGGCGCACATGTTAGCTGGCCAGCAGTGTATAGACATACTACGCACGAGGTTAAGTTCGCCAGTGATCCGTTTTTCCGAAATTAAAAAAAAAAGTCAAGCGGCCTCACTGTGCGTGGCCGCATGCTGCTTGGTCACATCACAGTACAGAGCGGTAAAAAGAATTAAAAACTGGCAGGAAATTTTACAAAGAACACCCTAAAAACAAAATAAAAACGCAATCAAGTCCCAAGCTTCTTCCTCCACAGCCGGCCGGAGCTCCGTCTCGCCACCCTTGCCGCTGCTCACCGCCGTGGCCGTCGTAGATGCGCGGTCGAAGCCACGGCGGCCGCGGCCGCCGCGGCTCCGGGGGCTACCATCCAGAGCGGGATGCGCCGACGGCCTCCCTTTACTTGGAGCCTCCACGTAGATGGCAGCCATGGAGGTGGCGGCCCGGAAAATAGAGGTAGGCGCATCCTCCTCATCAACCCGACAGAGGTGGAGGCAGGTGTGAGAGCAGCGCGGCGGCTTGTAGGGGCAACGGCGTGTCGGCCTGCAGGGGCAGCGAACGGCGGAGGTGGCGGCAGGTGCGGGAGCGGCACAGCGGCCTGCAGGGGCGACGCGGGACTGCGGCCATGGAAGGGAGGTCGAGGGCGACCGTGGCCTGCGGGCGCGGCGGGGCCACGGCCACGGAAAATAGACCAGACGAGTACTTCGCTGGCCGGACGTGCGGCCGTCGTCGTCGCTAGCCCGTGCACCACCTCCGCGACCGTCTGTGCGCCTTGATTTGGGGAAGAGAGATATCGGAGTGAAGGAGATATGCTTTGATTTGGGGAAAGTTGCCTGTCTGGTATGTGTGTTGGAGTGCATTCAGGCTGCTCATAGTGGGGAGTAACTTAGACTAGTAACATATGTCATGTTACTAGTCTAGGTTACTACCTTCATAGTGGGTAGTAACTTATATGTGGTGTTATGCATTGTGTCATTTATTATGTTGTAGACTCATTTTATTTTGGGGTGTGTGATGTTATGGTAACATAGCTAGTTACCACTTCACTCTCTTTCTTCATTTATTCGCATGCCATGTCACCAAAATGCCTTGAGATTTGTGATGTTACTAGCTATGTTACTCCTACTATGAGCAGTCTCAGAGGAAGGAAAGAGAAGAAAATGAAGTGGACAGAGATCGACAGAAAAAAGTGGGTCGGTCACCAACTGCTGCCGGCGTATCTCTCTGTTAGAGCGCCAGCGGTAACAATGTATTATTGTCGAACTAAAAGTATGGTACGCCGGTTGTATTGAAGTGCATAGGTGTGTGCCTAGAAAAAAATTATCCCCGGCACAATATATTTCAAGTATGCCAACAGTATCTTCATATCACCGGCGCACCACATATTTGGTGTGCCAGCCGTAAATACCACCGGCCTACCACTTGTTTGGTGCGCCAACGGTACCACGTGCGGCTATAGACCTTTTGCTAGTAGTGCCCCTCTCATCCCCAAACCCCATGGGATGGAAATACTCTAGGAGCAAAAAAAATGTGGGAATGGTAGGGGATATCTCGAGATTTTTCATTCAAAACCGGAAAAGTAAACGAACCATTGGGAATTTTCTGGGATATGAAATAATCCTCTCTCGTTCCCATAAATGCACTAGAAGTAAACAAAATCTCAAAGGATTTTAATCCCCGCTACCTTTGAACTCCCATTTTCTAGGCTCAACTCCCTCCAACCAAACACGAATGGTAGAAATAGAGATAGAGACTACGTCGACGATTGGCCTGGGTACATGCATCGTTGCCACGGTGGGCAGTAAATTCACATTGATATTTTAGTGAGACACCAAGTTAATTTTGGAAAAGTCTACTATTGACCGGGTGGTAGCTACAGCCGGTCCGATAGGAACGTCCTTTCTTCGCTGCTCATCCCGCATGCTTCGCCGCCGGCCAGGCACTCCTCTCCTCTTTCGCGTGTCGCGCCCTGCTACTGCTCCCGCTTGCTGGCCGTTGCGGATGCCGCACCTTTTCCCGCGCGCTCGCCGCTCCGCCGGCAGCTGAGATTCCTCCCTCCGCCGTTTGCTGGCCAGTTTGACCCGCACATGCTCCTTCATACTCGATGGCCGGCCGCCGCTGCGTGCTCCCGGCCTCCCGTTGCTAGTCGGACGCCGCCGCCTCGCACTACCCCTGCTAGCTAGCCGCCACCATGTGCAGATAGGTCTGGAAGCTTGCACCTCACCGGCCATGGGCGAGCTCTCCCATGTCGCCATGAACGGTGATCTGAGTTATGGGAATATTGATCTGGGGGTGGTTCTAGTATGTTCCGATCTGCCTCCAGATGGCCTCTGGCATGGTGGATTGGTAGCTGGCAAGTTCAAATTGGCCGTAGCAGTAACTTCATGGTTGTTGGGGAAGTTCAAGTTTTGGGGAATTTTGTGGATGTTATGCACGATGTCGTGATTTTTTACATACATGTATTTTGTTGTTGTCTAAGTATAAGTAAAGTGGTACAATTATTTTTGTATGTATGCTATAGAGAAATTGAACCAATGTTACATGCATATTTTTGTAATGTTGGATACGCGCGTTAGGAAAAATGATGGATATATTGGAGAGAAATGTTGTAAAACAATTTCGCATTCTTTAAAATGCCACATAAGCAGAGAAAAATATTTCATTCGGGATTATTTCGTATCATTGGCGGAATTGTTTTGTACCATAATTTCACGACTTTGATAGTCTATGGGGGGGAATGTTGGATACCGGTGTTAGATACTTTAGAAAAAATGATACATATAAATCGTTTTTGTTACATGATCAGACGCGTGGAATTTATTCACTTAACTAAATCGAACGGCTCCGATGACGGCTGATACTTTGGCTATTATTGTTGGTATTATTCTACAGCCACCGGCTCACGTGGTCAAACGGTATCTGGCTAGCGAGTTTCATTCGTGTACAACAATCATCAAACAAAGAAAGAGCGAAGATGGAACACCTAGGAACTCAGCCGAAGAGACTTAGCCACCGCCTCTGAGAAAAACCCTAGCCGCCTCCACTTCAGCCTCCTCCATAGATCGGTTCCCCCTCCTCTTGTTGGCTTCGCCGACATCGGGAGGAGTGAGGAACCCGACCTATGCGTGGAGTTTTTAATAAAATTAGTGTTTTCAGCAGTTTATGTTAGGGTTTTTGTAGCTGTCTTCTTTGTTGGTTTCCCCTCAATGGAGATGGCATCGCCTGTAATAAGTGATTTTCGGCCTTTCGTTCGACGACGATATCTCCTTCATGGTATCAATAGTGGTGTTGGAATATTACCGTTCTCAAAGTATGAGCCTTCATATCTTGCTTCGACGGATCGATTTTTGATTTCTCATGGTCGCGTGAGGAGGATTATCCTCGCAGGTTTTGTCCCGGCTGCTACGTCCTCTACAATGGTGATTCGTACTCTCGGCTCTCCAGTGACGTTGATAAGGTTGGTCGGTTGTTATTCCCTGACATAATTATGTTGGTACTTTCGCTGATGTTAATTGACTACTTTAATGGTTGCGTGCGTGCACGCAACCTTGGCATTGCGGCTCAAATTAAAATTATGGGAGAACATTCGTTAGTATTTACATGTCTATGATTTATTATCTATCTTTGGCTACCTTCCGAAAAGTAAAGATTGTGTCCTGGTAGAAAAAAGAGTTTAAAAGCATTAAACATTTGCTAGTATCTTTTAAACTTTATTTTGTAATTGTTGGAGACAGCTCGTATATCTCTACCATGTACTATTTGTTATTATAAATATATGTGGTATTGATTTTTTTTTAAAGAAAGAGTGAACATCATCTGAAAAAAAAGAGCGAACACGAAAGAAATATCTCTCTGCAGGATCGAGCTGCACGGATCATCGTGCACCCACGAACCATCTTTGGCCGGCAAGCTAGAGCGGAGCTGAGGACATTGTACCGCACAGTACGCCCGTGATCTAGCTTGATCGGCGAAATTGGGGATATGGACGTTAGGGCACCTCCAGCGGCGCGACGCATTTTAATGTCCGCGAGCGTCCGTTTGCGTTTGGGGTCTGCTCCAGCGGGGCGACGCATTTAAATTTCTTTTTCCTTTTTTCCCTCTTCTCCATTTAAACATAGTTTCAAATAGAACATTTTGAAACATGATTTTACACAAACTAACACATAGTTTGGAACATGGTTTACACAAACTAACACATAGTTTGAACCATGGTTGACACAAATATAAAATTTTTTTAAAAAAAGAAACCAGTTGTGTTGATTTCCGTATGTTTGCTGCCAAGAAAGAACATTCAAGGGCACCCAGTCACCCAAACTGGAAAATCCAGTGGGAGGAGATGGTGCCCTTGTTGGTTCTACCGATGAAGCGAACATCCAGAAACCTCGACTACTGGCTTCGTCTGGCCCGTAGCCAGATTCGCTGCAAAGAAAGAACACTCAACGTTCTAACTATCGGTGTCGGAGCCGGAGTCGTCGGTGTGGTAGTGCCTGCGGCAGGCTGTGTCGTCGAACACCTTGACGATCATCTCGCCGTCCCCCTCGTAGAGGAAGGTGAGGCGGCGCGGGCTCGAGGTCGAGGTCACGGGCGAACGTGTCCCACCCCGTGTGCGTGTACATCTTTCCCCGCCCATCGCACAGGACCTCCACGGTCCGGCGGCGAAGTTGCGGTGGCCTCCCCGTAGCAAGTGCGCCGGCTCGACGCCGTCGACGAACTCTGCGAACTTGTCCGGTAGCCGCTTGATGGCGAGTGGGTCGTCATCGATGCGGAGGAGGATCTCGAAGCAGCGCTCCTCCTGCGAGGACGATGAGGGCGCAGGCGATGGCGAGCGTGGGGCCGTAGCTGCTCCACCACGGCGGCCCCTGCCCCGGCCACGGGGCCGCCCAGGGCCGCGGCCTCGACCGCCTCGCCGGCCACCAGGACCGGCCGTGGACTTCCTCGCGGGCTTGGCTGCGTCGCAGGAACACCTAGGCGGCGCTACGGTCGAGCTTTGTGGCGGCTAGCTAGGGTTTCTTTGGAGGAGTGGATGAGGAAGAAGAACGCGCGCCCCCTTTATATAGGCCGGCGGCATGCGGTGGCCGCGGGACGCGTGGCGTCGCCATTAACCTGGTTGGCGGAGGTGGGCGGCCGCTCGGCAGCCGAGGCATCGTCGCCATTAAAGTGGCGCATGTCTGAAGCGATGCGACGCAGCGATCGGCCGCTGGCGCGTTTGAGAAGACGCATCGACGCTGGGTCGCTGCCAGGCGGGCCAGCCGAAACGTCCGCCAGACACGAGCGGACGTTTCCGGACGTCCGCAGAGACGCATCGCTGGCGCATATTTGGCCAGGTTTGCGTCTCCACGGACGAACCGATCACTTTGCGTCGCCCCGCTGAAACAGGCCCTAGACGCATTTCCGGTCACGGCGGACGCAAACGGTCGCCGCGCCGCTGGAGATGCCCTTAAACAAAATGGCGGTGGGGATCCATGCCCTACCGCGAGAGGTACGCTGGCTGCAATGCCTCCCGTGACAAAGCATTCCAATTATCATGCGGTGCGTGCAGATGCAGCTGGGCATGGAATAGATAGAGCGGTGGCCGGAGTATCCAATTCCGTGCAGGTGGTGCGGTAAAGAACAAGAATGGCTGACTCGCCGGCTCGGCGCGGTGGGTACGGTGGCAGTCGACGTCCTGGGGTCTAGTGCGTGGATATAGGGGTCAATCACGCGCCAGACTTGGCCGGGAGGCGGATCTCATTCTCATCCAAGATTTCTGCCATGGATGATACCCTCCATGTCAGCTTTTGATCTTCGCTTTTGGTTTAGGAGGTGTGTCGTAGAGCATCTCCAAGTACACAATGCAGTTATTATTTTTTAGGTTATACATGTTGGTGTTATAGGACATCCTAGAAAGTAAGTGTTAAATAAGTTGTCGAAAATGTAAGTGGTAAATAACTATGCTCTCTCCAGCAGTTGTTAATTTGTTTGTTACTAGTGTCTTGGTGGTTACAAGATCCCACCTTTTCTGTCTTTCCTCACCCTCCCTCTTCTATGCCACCAAAAAAATATTAAAAAACATTTAGTAAGAGATGTGCACTGTTTTTTCAAGCAACTCTTATATGCATTATTGGAAATGCTCTTTTAGGTCCTCTTAACAAAATAAAGATTAGTTTGACATTGGCGATATATTTGTAGTCATATATTTCAAAAATAGTTTTGCGAATTCTTGACGTAATAAGAATTTCTTCAATCGTAATTTAGAATGGTCACCCAAATTTGAGATCCGTAGAAAGTTATGGTTTATTTAACTCTAGGAAAAAAATAACAATAATCTTTTCATGGACTTTTTTTTTAGATACGTATGAAGAAATTTCTAATGGTGTATGAGATGTTTGGTTGTTCGAGTATATTCTTGCCACATATGAACTAACCGATAGAAAGTGGCGTTTTTTTCTTAATCTATCAATAGAAGAAAAAAATTGACTAAGACGTAGTTAACTTATAGCCGACTATCACATAGACACACCACCATTATGTGCAACTAGTTTTATTGCACATTTTACACTTCGCAGGGAAGTTTAACTGGTTTTAAGAATATTAGGGGTCATGAATGAATTGGGAGGTATGAAATCGATTTCATCAAACCTTGAAAATAATCATCTGATTGACTAGGTGAGTACCAATTGTTGTACTAGTGCCGAACAGGGTGGTTGTTTGTGTGATGGAGCACGGATCTTGTTCTGGTGTAAGGCGAACCAAAGATGTGGTGTGGAAATCGTCGGACAAGCCAAAGGATCAATGGTACCAATGAAAATGAAAACACGACAAGACAAAACGTATATTAGAGCACACATGGGCTGGGTGGTCCCAAAAGCCTATGGTAATATTTTAGAAACGTTTGAGAGATTATTATTTTTATTCAACAACTAAGAACCATATATCCAAAGCGAGACTTAAGATTCTTTAAATATACAAGTACTGGTAATATTTAGAGAAGTAACTCTTTCTAAATTGACTGAAATATACCCCCAAATCTAACAAAACTGACACATACATATACGTTGAGCCCGTCATCTTACAAAATGAGAAGTGTATTCTTCATTTTAATATTCATATTTGCCTCTTTTTTTATGAATCTGCTACTCTTTTTCCTTTTACCAAAAACATATCGAGGGGCGACTTGAAAGAAAACCAAAAAAAATTATGTGATGGAAATAGCTTTAAAAATTGATGCAACTTTTTTCACCCATCATCTTGTTTTTATTCGTTTCAAGCTATTTTGGTGCCCCACATTTGATTAAGAAATTCAGATTCTTGCTCTACAAACAAAAACTAACGTCAATTACCAATAGAGAAACTTCTGTAATTACCATGACTGTTTCGAGGAATTCTTTGTTCTTTACCACGCATACTATATAATGTGTCCATTTTCCACATTTTCTAGTCCCCGGACAAACATTATGATAAAATAAGGACTCATTTGATTCGCACTATAGATAAAAATATACGAATAAGATATACGTGAATCATATGGGAAGGAAAATTATCTATGACTATAGTAAAAAAAAATCCATCAGTTTTGACATAATGTTACGTACATTGCTTTGAAATTTACACCAAAAGATTTTAATAGGATAAGTACATACGCGAAACTCAAACCGGTGGCCATGCTAAATATAGCCCTTTATTTTCAAACACATGGAATTCATATTTCGAAGTTTCAAAAAATCTAAAATAAAATTCTAGAGGTATCCATCCATTGATTATACTACAAACGTGCGGTGTACATCGTTGGCTACCTCTATGCGTTTTTTCCAGATTTTTTTGAACTTCAAAATATGAATTTTAAATGTTAGAAAATAAAGAGTTAAATGTAGCTTGGCCTCCATTTCTCCACTCTCAAGCTCGTATGGTATATTATGTACGAAATTTTCATAGGATTTTAGTCCTACACAAATTGTATGAAAATCATACAGTATGGATTAAATGAGTCCTGAAATAAAACTAATTCCGAGACATGATGCAACACATTGAAACCTAAATTTTATGGATAAAAAATCTATAAAATGTTGCACGAATCTCTAGGTAAAAGTGGCCGCTGGATCCGGCGTCTAGCGGCATGGTAAAAAAAAAAAAATCGGCTATCGGTTTCTTCCATCCGCTCTCGTTAACTTTGTCACACTCCGTACTGTCCACGCTCCCGTCCCTGCACTCCCTCCAAAAGGTACAACCAAACCCTAAATAATGGACGCTACTAGGGGGTGCTATAGCACCGGTTAGTCTACCAGAGTGCCCCACCCAAATTAGGAAATAAATTAATCGGACATCAAGGCGTTCCAAAAATAGAAATATCCTCGTCCCACACGTTTACTCCTATCACCCGGGTCTGCACGTGAAATGGAGGGAACTGCCTTCTCAGCTCAATCGCAAATTCAATGCAGGGAATGCCTTCTCGGCTCAGTCGCAAATTCATGACATGATCGTGTATAAATTCGCACAAATAAAACACACCGTAAGTGCATCTGCCATCTCCTTCTTTTCTTCAATTTAGAACAAATATTGGCATGTAAGAAATTGGAGTTTAACTACACAAAATCAAAGGCAGCGTGGATGTAGAAAAAACAAAGAAATTACATGGAAACCTATCAATGTTACATCCAAATCTTGGGGAACCTACTATTTTCAAGATTTAGATGTAGAAAAAGTGGCAAAATTATATCCGCCGGTGCCATCATTCTGGATGTAGAAAAAACAACAATCAAAAAGTACATCCCAGCTCCAAAATTTACAATCAGAAATGGGGAGAACCTACGTAACTTACATCCTTCTTGGAGCCAAGGTGCGGGAGTTGACGGGAAGAGGAGCGGATCCATTGGCGAGGTCCGGCGGCGTGGTGGACCATGGGAGAGAGGGCCCAACAGGCAACAGCACCCGCGGTGAGAGCGAGCCCCTTCCCGGTGGCGCGCCATGGAAACGGAAGCCCTGCAGCGCGTGGTGGAGGTGGGCGTCCTTCAGGCGGCGCGCCATGGAGACGGATCCCAGCGGCGCGCGGCGGCGAGGCCCTTCCCGGCGGCGCGCCATGGAGACGGGAAGCCCTGCAGCGCGTGGTGGAGGTGGGCGTCCTCCAGGCAGCGCGCTATGGAGACGGGAAGCCCAGCGGCTCGCGGCGGCGAGGCCCTTCCCGACGGTGCACGATGGAGACAGCCCTTGCAGCTCCATGTGGTGGCGCCGCCGCTCCCGATCTGCGTTGAACTCATCTCCACCAGCGACAGATATTTGACTAAGAGATGAGAAGAGATGGGGATTTGGACTCGATGACCAGCGATATTAAAAATTAAAAAATACATCTGGATGCTGTGGGTGCACACCAAACTGCCACATCCGGTTGTGGTCACCTATGACAACTCGCGAACCGTCAGATCTTAATCAAACGCACGCGGAAGATGGGCACCCTGTAAGGCGCCACAGTGCTCTGGCACGAATTAGAAAACGGGCTAAATAATCAGCAATCTGCCTACTGATGCAAGTGGCTTGGCCTCCGTCGCTACATTACCTCACACGATCCCCTTCTTTCATTGAATCGTACCCATCCTTCCTTGCCATCTCCGGCCTCACCACAATGGCCACCGTAACCACCACAACCGTCACCGAACCTGACAATGCCGACGCGTCCACACCACCGCCGTCATCGCCGTCGACCAAGAAGGCGATGTACGAGCTAGCCGCCCGGAACATCTACTACGCGAAGCCGGTCGCGGCGCCGACATCATCGCTTGCGCAACTCCTGAGGCCGTGCGGTGCGGCACTGGCGACGCCGGATTACATCCTCCGTGACGTGTCGCTTTTGGCGCGCGCGGGTGAGATCCTCGCCGTCGTCGGCCCGAGCGGCGCCGGCAAGTCCACGCTGCTGGACATCCTCGCCGCCCGGACGGCGCCCACCCACGGCCGTCTCCTTCTCAACTCGGCCCCGCTCCGGCCCTCCTCCTTCCGCCGGCTCTCGGCTCACGTGCCCCAGGTTGACGTCGCGCTGTCATTGCTCACCGTCGCCGAGACGTTCACCTTCGCCGCGTCGCTGCTGCTCCCGTCGTCGGCGTCCGCGGCCTCTGCCGCAGTCACCACGCTCCTCTCGGACCTCCGTTTGATGCACGCGGCGCACACGCGGGTCTCTGCCTCGCGACTCTCGGGAGGCGAGCGCCGGCGCGTGTCCATCGGCCTCGCTCTGCTCCGTGAACCCGGCGTCCTCCTGCTCGACGAGCCGACCTCCGGCCTCGACTCTTCTTCGGCTTTCGTGGTCGTCGGCTGCCTCCGCGCCGTGGCGGCTGCCAGAGGCACGACGGTGGTGCTGTCGATCCACCAACCGAGCGCCCGCCTCCTCTCTGAAGTGGACTCGCTACTTCTCCTGTCCCGCGGGACGGTGCTCCACCACGGCTCCCTCGCCTCCCTCGACACCGCACTTCTCTCCCACGGCTTGACAGTCCCAGCACAGCTCAACCCACTAGAGTACGCCCTCGAGGTCATCGACCAGATCCCCCATCCCTCACCATCCTCCCCGGAACCTAAATCGGCGCAAGATCTCGCCACAAAGCCATCAAAACACAACAAGGCAGCTGCCATGGCGACGCCGCCCTCGTGTACTTCGGCGTGCTCGCGGATACACGAGTTTTTGGTTCTGTACAAGAGGGCGTGGAAGGTGGTGTACCGGAGCAAGCAGCTGCTCCTGACCAACTTCCTGGAGGCGGTGATCGTCGGGACGCTGCTGGGCACCATCTACATCAATGCGGGCTACGGCGAGGTCGGCGCGCACAAGCGGCTGGGGCTGTTCGCCTTCACGCTGACATTCCTGCTCACCTCCACCACGGAGACGCTTCCGACGTTCGTGACGGAGCGACCGATCGTGCTCGCTGAGACGGCGGCGGGGCTGTACCGGCTGTCCTCTCACGCGGCAGCGGCCACGATGGTGTTCCTCCCGTACCTTCTGGTGGTGGCGCTGCTCTACTCGTCATGCGTCTACTTCCTGGTCGGGCTCTGCGCGTCGCCAGCAGCCTTCATGGTGTTCGTGTTTGTCGTATGGGCTGTTGTGCTCACGGCCAACTCCTTCGTGCTGTTCATCAGCTCATTCGCCCCGGACTTCATCGCGGGGATGTCGCTGGTGTCGGTGTCCCTGGCCGGGTTCTTCCTGTTCTCCGGCTACTTCCTGTCGCGGGAGAGCACGCCGTCGTACTGGGTGTTCATGCACTACGCGTCTCCGTACAAGTACGCGCTGGACGCGATGCTCGCCAACGAGTACTCGTGCGCGGCGAACCGGTGCTTCGGGGTGGCCGACGCCGGAGGGGAGTGCTCGCAGACGGGGCTCGACGTGCTGTCGTCGAAGGGGCTCACGGCGGAGGAGCGGTGGACGGGGGTGCAGGTCCTCTTCGGCTTCTTCCTCCTCTACAGGGTGCTCTACTGGGTTGTGCTCAGCCGGAGAGCGTCCAGGGCCAAGAGATGATCGCCGGCCGATCCATGAACGTCGTCGTCTCCACCCCTACACACATACGTGCGTGTGAACGCATGCATGGCCCCCATGGAGAGACGACGGTGCTTCATGCCTGCATGTGACAGCTATTAAGGTATGCCGATGGCGGAGATAATAGATCAAAGTGTGTTTAACGGGTAATTAAGCTATTATACTGATGTAAATTGTGAACATAAACCGACTTCTACATAAATGTATGCATGGATAATACGTAATAAAATTGAGAATTCTCTACATGTCACTGGTTATGAACTCAGTTTGTAACCGACTATTGCTCGGTAGTATAGAGGGATCTGAGGTCCTCTTTAGTGGCTCTTGTAAGAACCTAGAACGTCTTGATGTACATGTGGAATTTTATTTGAAAAAAATGACATTTTGAAATGTATTTTCACACAATGGGTTCATATGCACGCGTGAGCTGAATTGGATTTCCCTGGTCATATTTTCAAACTTAGGATCAAGATATTCCCATTTTCATTTCAAGCTCACTTTAGATAGTCTGCCAACTAGAAATTGCAACTACATGTACAATTCGTTGAAGTTGCAAGGCGAGAATACTGAAATTATATGCTGACTACCCCAGAAGGAAAAAAAAAATGTTAACTAGTGTTGGCAATTCTATATGACTAAGATATATGGAAAAAAAAAACACCGAATCAGAAAATGAAAGTCAACTGAAATACTTCTTCCGCCTCAAAAAAAAAGCTGATCAACTTTATCTCTAGATACGGAGGTATTTTGGGTCGGGGTAGTATAATAATTTCCAAGTCAAGTCAGCTATATTTAGTCAAATTTCCTTCCATTGCCTCAACTCCATTGTCACTGCCGTTGCCATTTTTCACGACGCCTGATCATGCAATTCCTCTACCTCTAACCCACCAGCTTTGGCTACTCATCTACCATAATGCCAAACCTTTTGCTGAGCCATTGTATTTCACACACCTCTGTCGTTGCCACGACCTCCGCATCTTCGTCGGCTCTAGCTAGGTGGTTGGAGATAAAGAAGGTTAGAGAGAAAGTGAACATTTGGTGACAAAATCAATTGACTGTGAACAAATTTTAAAATGTGAATGGGGGAATAGGTTCTTGAAAATTATATTGAGCGAATGCTCGGACTTTAGCATATGGAGCGAACGAGTATCCAGCCATTGAATTTTTTGATCGACGGCGGTTGGCAACTCATGGATGTGCTTGCTCTGAGTTAGGTCATAGCAGATTCATGGATTTTCCTGGAGTTTTGTAGATGTTCCATCGAAGTAATTTGGTGTGTGAGCCTCTTTGTCAGAAGTTTCGCACACAATAGAAATCTAGAAGTATGAATCAGCGGTGGAAAACCTTCCGGTGGGTAGTGACCTAACCCTTGATTATTCCCTAGTGCTAATCTCACAAAATAGTAGCACGAATATCAAAGATATGGCATGCATGCTCTGATAGCATGTGGCAGTGATTAGTGGTATAGTCCTACTGGCTAATGTTCATGTGTAGTCGATCCGTTGCGTATTTATGTCGCAGATCAGCAGCAACTTCCATATACTAAAGTATGATGCTGTAGCTTATCGGTTGTCTACAAGGGCGGGACCTTTTCTTTTTAACTAGTCTTAAAGTGGATGTCACAGCCTTGAGTTATTTTTATTGAATTCATGAGATTGCAAATTTGGATGGAATGAATAAACTGGAGATATAAAGTACTGCAAACTTGTGGCATTTGTCAATCGTCCTTCCTGGTACACAGGCCGCACACCGTACAGTACATGCCGGGACGATCGAGTTTGAAAGACCAATCATGCAGATGCATGCATGAATTATTTGTGCGTGCGATCCCATCCCACAAAATAAACCTACGAGTTAACTATACCTGGATTCGTAGGTAGTGGGATCGATTGACCATCATATAATTAGGGCGAAGTGTGCCAGTGTGCATGGCGATCGATGAGCTTGCACGCATGTGGGAGGTACGCAGTTTCGTCGGCTACCTCCATCCAAGCTAGGGACAGCGAGTTCCGTCCCGTCGCGCCGAGCATTGCCCCTCACGGGTCCTTGGACCCCTCTGCGCTGGGGAGTGCCCGTGAGCTATTCTTTGTCGCCTCGGACAGGTAAATAAATGTTCCGTGTCGCGTAGGATGCTAACCAAGGCTCTCGTGACGACGCACCAAGCTAGGCAGGTCTCACCGCGCAATGGAAAATGATTCTCTTCCGACGATCGATCTGGCGCCGCGGATATGCATGGATGGGTGACGTATGTAGGCGCGCTAAGGTTATGTCCAGCAGTTCAACCTATTACAGTCACCAAAAGTAACCACGCGTTTCGGGTTATGATTGTCTGTTTGGGTCTGGTGGTGTCTCTAGCGGCCCCACGTATTTTTATTTTTTATTGATAGATAATATGGTGTCTACTTGGGGTCGGAAAAATATAGGATAATCTAAAAATATAGAGAAAAACATAGAAATCTACTTGGCGTCTAGTCGTTGCCGGTGAGGTCGACGATCTCCGTCATCTCGCATGGCCAGTGACGCACTGGCGGCTGTAGACGGTATACCAGCAGCACGGGAGGAGGATGAGGAGGAGGAGGAAGGGTAGCCAAAGCCGCCGACTCAGGCCACAATCCAACGCCACGGGAGGAGCAGCTGACGGGCCGCGCGCCATGCACTCCGGAGTCACCGGAGGTGTCATCGGCGTCCCTTGCGCCAGCGCAGACTCGCGAAGCTGGACAGCGTGGTCATCCCACTAGGCGAGATGGCCGAGCTTGCTCTGGGCAATGGCGAGCTGGATGGCCTCGTCTTCATTGAGAACCGGCGGCTGGTGCTTCGGATCCCACACCGCGCCGCCGTCATCGAACTGCTCGTCGTTGTCCTCGGCGCCATCTGTGAGGTGGCTCACGAGCTCTCGCTTGAAGAATCCGATGTCGCCGAGGTATCCCGCTCGGCTGTGCGGGTCGAACTCTCACATCCCAAACATGATCCAGCTGTACGAGTTCAGGTCGAATGCCAGATCGTCACGCAGATCCGGTGGCAGTATGAACCAGTGGCGCCGAACCTCGTCGTGCCGCCCTCGTCCCGCACGCGGCACGGGAGGTACCGGCACGCGGCAGGAGTTGAGATACCAGCCTCCGCCCGGTAGGCTGGCATCCGACCATGGCACCGGCCGGTTCGCCTCCCATAGCTGGCGTGCAAACTCCACTGGGACGTAACGGAGTTGCCGCAGCTTCTGGCCACCACGCGAGGAACCAACCTTGTCGCCGTGCTTCGTCTTACGGAAGGGCCAGCATTTTCCCATGGCGTAGGTCGGGAGAAGGGTGGCGAGGACTAGGATGATGGCAATGGTTTAGGCGAGGAAATGACCACCGCGAGTGCTCTTTAAAAAGGTTGGCATGCTGTCTCGCCTTCAATGCCCTGCCTCGAAAGCCAAGCGATGCCGCCAGCGCAGGTGCGTGGAAAGCGAGGCGCGTCATTAATGCAGCACACAAAGTTGCGGAGCGCCGCCTGCCAATACTAGCACGTAGAAAGATGAAACAACCACATTCACTGGCGAGCAGGCCCAATTACGAAGGGTGCGAATGCAAGCGCTGAGCACGCCACGTCCGCATAGACGCATTTGCGATGCATATTTCAACCGTGTTTACGTCTCCGCGAACAACCCGGTGAGTATGCATCGGGCCACTGGGTTGGAATGCAGACCCATTTTCTGACCGCACATCGCATCCGTTTGTGCCGGGCCAATGGAGATTCTCTAAGCACATCTACAGCGTCTCCAACTAAGCAGAACGAGACTGTTTATTTTAGTCCCACAGATAGTAGGACACAGAAAATCTGACCTAGCGGCCTGACGCAAGTGGATCGGGAGACTCGGAACGATCCATCTAGCTTAAATTTTACGATGGGTATATGACTGCCCGAACACACGGCGGGCTGCTCCTCCCACGTTGCCATAGGCCAGCAAGTCGGTGACTCAAAAAATAGTTAGTGAGTTTTTCATTGCATTTGGCCAAAATCATCCTTATTAAGAGGGTTTAACCTAAAATAAGAGGATTGTATCTACTCGCCATCCCGCACCATACCTTAACCGGGAGACCATGAGAGACGAGACAAACACCATGGGAGAAACTATCGTTAGACAACGGGGTGCTAAATCAGCAACCAAAATGCAAGCTAGTCTTGACAAAATTTCATAAATGATTTCAACCATATATAGGGTGTCAAAGGCCCTTTTGCTCAACCCTATCAGGATCAACTATGAAATTGTCTCGTACCAGCAATACATAGTGACAGCAGAGGTTATTCCATTGAATTGCATTGATAATATTTGTTTCAAGCCTCGTCTATCGTAAGCTTATTTGTCATATTCGTGATGATTTTATAGCCTAGCTTGAAGTCCATTACATGCCGGTTTACTGCGCAGCAGGCTGAGCCTCATACTAGAAAATCTTGGTAACTTGAAAAACCCTATGGAAATTTCCATTGTATCCCTCACTTTGATTATTCCTTAAGAGAAATTCATTGACGTGGAAAAAAATCGCCACCTCCCCGATTTCCCATATGGAGTACAAACAGACTTTGGAACTGGTGTGAGTTAAGTAAATATAATTTATACTAAACTTTCATAATTTTTCTTCTAATTTTGTTTTCTTATAGTACAAACTTAAAGAGTGTCTTCCCATTACATAGTTAGAATGGTTAACCAAATGTGAAATATTACTAACAATAATCATTTTCTGTAATGTAATGTACACCCTTTGTTTTTATTTACCTCACATTCTGTGTTTGGTCAAATCCAAATTTTATAAAGTCTGAACTATCAACATTCACAATACCAAATATATGCATATAATATAAATTTATATTTCCTAACTGTTCTAATACCATAGATTTTATATTGTATACATTAAGATATTTCCCTCAAAACTTGGTCAAACTTTACAAAAATGTGACTTTGACTAAACCAAAAAGAAGCGGTAAATAAATACAGAGGGAGTACATCCAAAAATACGCATACCTTGCAAATTTAAATATATTTTGAAAAAAAACTATGTTAATTTGCTATTGTAAGATAGTGCCTAAAATGACAAAATGTACACATCCTTATTTTTCTCGGTTTCATTAAATAACTTCAATAGTTTGGTATAAGTTTACGTTGGGTATTATGTAAAAATATCTTGGTTTTGGTTTCTAGTGTATCATTATGTAAGGAAAATTATAGAAACTTCTAGACTTTAGATTGAAGTCTCGTTAGCTTGACTCTCTACATCTTTTTCATAGCCAAATGTGTCTATCAAATTAGTGTGTTCAATAAAAATCTGATAATGCATGTATTCTATGAACTAGAAATTTAAATATCATAATTTATACTAATCACAACACTCATACAGAATACTATGGATTCTACAACTTCTGCATATACATAAGATTCGATTTTCCTAGACTCGTCTCAGTATGGTGTTGGGCTACAAGGGATGCAACGCTTTCAAACAGAACATTTTCCTAGACTCGTCTCAATATGGTGTTGGGCTACAAGGGATGCAACGCTTTCAAACAGAACATTTTCCTACACAGTAAGCCAAAAGCTAAGATCTAGCTCAGGTTTTAGGCGACGCGGACCCTAGGCTCCAGACGCACAGTTGCGAAACTCGATGAAACACGTTAGGGCAGTGTTGTCCTTCTTCCGCTCGATCCCACAAACTGATCCGGGGCAGTGTTGTTGTCGTTGGTATATGATTATTTTTTTTGAAACGGGTAAAAAAGCTTTTTCCTTATATTGATATAGGAGAAGCAAACTGATCCGGGCAGTGTTGGTGTATGAATTGAATTAGCCTGAATTTGAGACGTGCCGGTCAGCATATGAGAATGCTAGCACGATAATAATTTGTTCGCAAAGGATGATAACCCACGGCCTTTATGTGGCTTGATGCATACAACGATACATGCTTGATTGTTCAAAAGCTAGACAAAGTCAAGCATCAAGACTGACAAGTCGACTCAAAATGGGTACCAGAAGTAATAGAATAGATCTCTTCGGCAAGTAGGCATGAAGGCTCGGATTTTAACTAGGTAAGGAGGAGACTGCTAAAATATTTATTGCTACCCTTGTAACTTGTAAGTTAGTGACCAACATGCCACAAATTGTGATAAATAACAGTTCTAAAGAGCCACCGTTTTGCGGGCAGCTGTAGTCGCCGGCGTGCCGAGCTAAACCTTAAATGGCAAAATGTATTACAGACAAAAATAACGGAATGAAATTGTGCCTAATTCTCCAACAAAGATAACAACATGGTCTGATCGGTCGAATGGCAGAATTGGGATTTTGTTTAGTCCTAGTCGAAGTAATAATAAAAACCGTACTAGAGAAGTGAACTTTATGGTCACTGTTGTTCTCGTATTGAGGTGATATATATAACCCATATGTGCTTGCCAACGTGCATTATTAGTGAACTATTTCCCCCAGCGAAACATTGACAAACACAACACAGGCGACCCCTTCTTCCTCTCTGCTCTCGCCCCCTTCCCCTGCTTCGTTCCCTCCAGATCTTGGGCCGTTCGGCCCCTCCCCGCTCCTCTCCGGCGACGGCCGGTGACGAGTTGGGTGAGGGTACCTCCCTTGTAAAGCAGTAGCATAGGAATAGACTAGGATTAGATCTTGGCTAGATGCCAGTTGTAGGCTTGATGCCTGTTGCTTCGAGCGGAGCTCCTGATCTTGGCGGCCGGATCCGGGGCTGGCTAGGGTTCTTCCTCTGGGCTTTCATGCTCCACTGGCCGGAGCTGGAAGCAAAGGGGAGGGCCACCGTCTCTGTCAATAAGGTCGTGGGCTGGTGCCATCTCGGGAAGGACGGCTCTGGCGCTGGGAAGCTAACTCCGGCCGGCCTTGGTGGCGAGGGGAGGAAGCGGACCGGCATCCTGGTCTCTGCTACTAGAAGATGGCGGGGAAGGTTCTTGCTGCATCTTGGAGAGTACCACATGGCGGCCATGTCCGCCGCCGTGATCTATGACCGTATTGGCGGCCTCTCCAGACGCCTGTGCGGCGTTTCTTCAACCTCCATGATGGAGGCCCCTTCTGGAGATTCACGTCGGCGCTTCACGCCTTCACGTCACCAAGTGGTTCGTCCCCGGTGGAGTCAAGGTGGCCGGCGATGGAGTCTCGTTTCCAGTGGAGAGGACCAGGGATGCGATTGCTTTTTCGTTTTCTTTCATAGGGTCCTTTGTGCAAATTTCCAGGGCTGTGTTGCTTTTCTTTTTATTTGTAAGGCCCTTGGTGTAAATCTGTACCCACCGACGATGAATTGATGCAGCTCTCGGGGTCCTTCTCGACCCCTCTTCCTGTTCAAAAAAAAAATAAAACGTGCATTATTAGTCCATTGCGACAATACTAGAATACAATCAAAAGAACACATTCTAGTCGAGTGCAGCAAAACACAGCATTCAACAAAAGACAATATGAGGCTACTTCATGAAGTTTGAGCAAAATTTAGGTTTTACTAACCAATAAACTTCCTCCAGCTTCCCAAAGATCGAAGGACTGCACGAACGAGCTTGTGCATTCATGCTAGATGCTACCCGTAGCATTCTTTCCCCACCGAACCAACCTGTTTAACATGCAATTTCGGAGACAAGTTTCAGTATCGATTTCTGAATGTGACCATTGTCGTTTCAGTATTTTTCTCCAGCGAACAATTTTCAGGCTATGGCTAAAGAAATCTGGTAACCAGCTTTGCGTACCAGATAAAAGAACACAAGACAATATGACGGTATGTACTAGCAAACATTACATTTAGAATTTCTTGTGGATACTGGATACTGGCAGAGACGCCGTACGATCGGTGTGAAGATGAAGAAGGACAACACTGCCCCGGATCAGTTCGTGGGATCGAGCGGAAGAAGGACTAGTTGTTAGATCAACTGATGAAATTTGTGGTCATTTGCCTATCCTTTGTAGAAAGAACATTGTCTAGCTCTTAGTTGGTAATTCTAAATATTAAACTGTTGCAGTTTGACATATTAAATGTGCTTCACTGTCCTCGGTCACTCTTCAGATAGCAAAAGTTGGTTATATACTAACGGTGGAGAGATGACAGAATGATAAACCGAGAAGTGTTATGACGGAGCAGTAGCAATATTTGGACAAGTGGTGTTGTTGCCTACTTGGCGGTACCCGGAGGATGGATCCTCACGGAGGGGAGAAGAAGTAGGGGCCATAGGGTGGAGAGCACTCGGGACGGTGGTACGCGATTTACCCAGTTTCGGAACACCTGCTCGCAGGGCCTACTGCTGCTTATCTGGAAATTATCTGGACGCTTTCGCGTTGTTACAATAAGTTGTGGTTGTGCCTCTAGGGCTCCTAGGATCCGGCTTATATAGGCATCCGGATCTAGGGTTTACACGGAGAGTCCTAGCCGGAATACAAGGTGCCTAACTACGGAATATACATTGCCGTGCACATAAAGGATCCACCTAAATCTAATTTTGCCGTCATGGATCAGGATACTTCATGGGCCTCCATGGATCCGCCTACTTGCATATGTCAGTTGGGATCCGGCTCATGTTCCTGGGCTGGACTTCATCCATCTTCTATCAACAGCAACTGGGCCGACCGGTGGGCCATATGCCACACCACCATCTGTGGGCCACCCGGGCTTGCCGGATCTAGACCATGTCATTGGCATAGCCATAAAGTATACCCACAACAGTAGCCCCCGAAGTTCTTCAAGATTCACCATTCCTCCGCCTATCTCTGTTCGGATCCGAAGAGAATCTCGAAGAGCTTCCAAAACTTCATCGTTTCCGACTTCATTCAACCGGAAATCATTTGTTCTTCTGTAACGGTAACTTAGCAGATTTTTCGCCCACGTTGCACTTCCTCTTTTCCCGTGCTAAATTTTAGGAACTGCGAATCTTTGGCGGAAATATCGGAGACATGCAGTTAGGTCACCGCCGCTTCAGTTTCACCGCATTTGACCTAGGACATGTGGTGATCATCCAACGGTGTGACCGTTCCGTTCCCACCGTAGGATCCGACTCACGAATCTCCGCGCGAGGCCTATAAATACCCCATTCGCACGGTCACTTTTACTGTTTCACCTGTCCTCACCACTTCATCTTCAACCTCGCACCATCGCCGCCCGATTCGTGGTCCACCGCCGCTCCAAGGCCCGCATCGACCCAAGCTGCAAACGTTTGATCGGGAAACGGGCTCCGCCGCCGATTCGTGGTCTCGCCGGAGGCTAACGCATCAAGTCTGTGAGCTCAACCTTCGTCGGCGCCACGGGGAACCGCCACGCCATTGCCGGTAAGTCCACCGGACTTGTAGAAGATGGAGCTCAGTAGGATCCGCCACTTAAGTTTTTCGTTATCATGCTTGCAGCCAGAAACATGTTCGATAGCTCCCCTAGATACACTGATAGTTCTCCGAGTAACCCTCCACCAAACTCAGCGGAACCAACCTTCGTCGAACCCTTAGCGTTCCTTCCGCCCAACATTTCCGACATTTGACTAGCTCAACCTTACTCCGCCTCTTCCAGCAACCTCCTCGGATGAATTCCAGCAGTAGAGGAAATCCAAGCAGAGTTAGAAGGGCAAACTCGCATGGCGGCTAAAGTACAAGAGTCGGAATTGAAGAAAGCTTCAAAGGCTTGGAACCGCAATGGGGAGAAAGGCTAGTGGTGGCCCTGCGACGTCACCGAGTCGGAGCTCAAGGCCTTCGAGAAGGAAGGGCTCCTGGCTTCGGACTCCTGGAAGTTCACCAAGGACTCTGTCACCCCGACTCCGGAACCTGACGAACGGGTCTTCACCAAGGCTTGGGTGGAGCGAGGCCTCTCGCTTCCGCCCTCTGAGTTTTTCCTCTCAGTGCTCAGCACTTACGGGCTTCAGCCCCACAACATCTGCCCCAACTCCTACCTCATCCTCTCCAACTTCGCCACTCTCTGCGAAGGCTATCTCAGAGTCCGGCCAGATGTCCGGCTCCTCCAGTTCTTCTAGAGGGTGAAGAAGGAGACGGAGGATAAAAAGATGGTCAACTGCGGAAGCATGACCTTCGTGCTCAGCAGCAAAAGGGTGTTTCCGCACTGATACGTCCATTTTGCATCACTATTTTATATCATAATTTGCTGTTATTCATTGATATATTTCATATTTGGAGATGATACTTATGTTATTTCATCTATTTTGCATGTTTCATGATTATTTGGGGATCGCGCACCGGAGCCAGGATTCTGCTTGAAAAAGCACCGTCAGAATGCAATATTTCGGAAGATCAACAGTTGACGGAAATTATATGAAAAATCCTATTTTTCCAGAAGTCGAAGGGAGCCAGAAGGGGGAGCCGAGGGGACCCGAGGTGGGCCCACGTCATAGGCCGGCGTGGCCCAAGGCCTGGCCGCGCCGCCCTATGAGGAGGGGGCCCACAGCCCCCTCTCGCCTCCTTTTCTTCGCGTACGTCTTCGCCCCGAAAACCTAAGTCCCAGAGGATAGTCGCGAAGAGTCACAGCCGCCTCTGCGGGGCGGAGAACACCAGAGAGAAAAGAGCTCTCCGGCAGGCTGAAATCTGCCGGGGAATTTCCCTCCCGGAGGGGGAAATCGACGCCATCGTCACCGTCATCGAGCTGGACATCATCACCATCATCATCACCATCATCATCATCATCATCATCACCACCATCTCCACCGCTGCACCTCGTCACCGCTGTAACAATTTGGGTTTGATCTTGATTGTTTGATAGGGGAAACTCTCCCGGTGTTGATTCCTACTTGTTATTGATGCTATTGAGTGAAACTATTGAACCAAGGTTTATGTTCAGATTGTTATTCATCATCATATCACCTCTGAACGTGTTCAATATGATGTCTCGTGAGTAGTTCGTTTAGTTCTTGAGGACATGGGTGAAGTCTAAATGTTAGTAGTGAATTATGTTGGTTAGTATTCAATGTTGTGATATTTAAGTTGTGGTGTTATTCTTCTAGTGGTGTCGTGTGAACGTCGACTACATGACACTTCACCATTTATGGGCCTAGGGGAATGCATCTTGTATTCGTTTGCCAGTTGCGGGGTTGCCGGAGTGACAGAAACCTAAACCCCCGTTGGTATATCGGTGCAGGTCCGGCTGTGCATAACCGAACTAAAACCGAAAACCGAACCTATAAAAACCTAACCGTAACCAAAATATGGTTTTTTCAGTTATAGGTTAGGTTACAGTTAGCAAAATAGCTAACCGTACGTGAAACGGTTAATTCGGTTTAAAACCGAAATAATTCGGTTAAACCGAAAGAAACCGAATTGTGTAGCCAGGGTACGTTTTTCTGCCAAACTTCGTAGTACAGTTTTATATACATTCGGAATTGCAATCTATACCAAGTAGTAGCTCTAGCATGGTGGTCTGGATGTGCTGGTTTGCGCGAATCTGGTTATAGATTGCGAGTTCGACTACCACTAAAAGTTGTATTTTTTATTTGTTCGCAGTTTTGTTGCATTTTGGAGTCTTTCTCTCGTAAAACATTTAGTTTTTGTCATAAGAATAAAAAATATGAACTATATTTTAATAAAATTTATGTGTTATTTAGAAATTCGCGTCAACTTTGGTTAGTTTGGTTATTACCGAAACCGAACCGATATTTTGTGGTCATTACCGAAACCGAACCGTATTTTTATACGTAATCGTATTTACCGAAATATTGAAACCGTATTTACTTTAAAACCGTATTAACCGAACCGAATTAACCATATTAACCGAACGCGCAGCCGGAGGTGCAGGAGGGATAGCAGGATCTCAGAGTTTAAGGCTGTGGTTAGATTTATCTTAATTACTTTCTTGTAGTTGCGGATGCTTGCAAGGGGTATAATCACAAGTATGTATTAGTCCTAGGAAGGGCGGTACATTAGCATAGGTTCACCCACACAACACTTATCAAAACCATGAAGATTAATCAGCTATATGAAGCGAAAGCACTAGACTAAATTCCCGTGTGTCCTCAAGAACGTTTGGTCATTATAAGTAAACAAACCGGCTTGTCCTTTGTGCTAAAAAGGATTGGGCCACTCGCTGCAATTATTTCTCTCGTATTTTACTTACTCGTACTTTATTCATCTGCTATATCAAAACCCCCTGAATACTTTTCTGTGAGCATTTACAGTGAATCCTTCATCGAAACTGCTTGTCAACACCTTCTGCTCCTCGTTGGGTTCGACACTCTTATTTATCGAAAGTACTACGATACACCCCCTATACTTGTGGGTCATCAAGACTATTTTCTGGCTCCGTTGCCGGGGAGTGAAGCGCTATTGGTAAGTGGGATTGGTAAGGGAAACTTTTACTGTTTGTGCTGATTTTATTTCTGCCTGCTGCTATAATTCATTATGGAGAGATCTTCTCTTGAATTCCTATTTGGAAAATCTACTACTACTGCAAAGGTAGTGGACGAGGCGCCAGGTGAGAAAGAGGTCCCATACAAAATACCTATGAAAATTATTGAACATGTTATGGATAACCGCTATGAAGGGGATGGAACTGTCCATCCTGGTGATCATTTACTGTTTTTACATGAATTATGCGGGTTATTCAAATGTGCAGGTATTGTTATGGATAAAGTTAGAAAGAAACTATTCTCTATATCGTTGTCTGGTAAAGCGGCTCATTGGTATAAATTGCTGAAGAATGGTGATTCTCTTGATTGGGAGGACATTGTGCCCTTATTCTATTCTAAATTCTATCCTCCAAGTGAAATTCACAAAGATCGGAACCGCATATATAATTTCTGGCCTCGTGATGGAGAGAGTATTGCCCAAGCATGGGGGAGATTGAAGTCTTTAATGCTCAAATGCCCCATTCATGAGCTTCCTGGTAATATTATTATTGATAATTTCTATGCAAGATTGTCTTTTCAAGATAAGACTTTGCAGGATACTTCTTGTTCTGGATCATTTACACGCAATAAAGAAGAGTTTAAAAGGGACCTTCTTGATCGGATCCAGGAGAATACTGAAGGATGGGAGAACGACAAAGATAGAAAGTCAGGTATAAACTTTGATTATAAATGCATTGAAGTTTTTATGGATACTGATAAATTTCGTAATATGAGTGCTACTTATGGTCTTGATTCTCAAGTTGTTGCAAATCTTTATAAAGCTTTTGCGTCTCACTTTGAATTGCCTAGGAAGAATTTTGATAAGTATCATGAACCATATAAAGATAAAATTGATCCATCTATAAATAAATGTGCTATAATTGAAACTGTTGATCATATTCTTCCTGAAGCTTATATTGAAAAAACTCCTTTCCCTGCTAAAATGAAGGAGTACTCTGTTATATCTAGTGCGGTTAATAAAAGTGCAAAGAAACCTATAGAACCTGAAGAACAAATTAAGGTTGAACCTGCTGTTGCAATAGTTAAAGATCTTGTGACTGAAAATGTAGAAGATGGTCATATTATTTTCTGTGAAGATGCTTCTAATATTGTTTCGCATCCTAATAAGTCTAGGAAAGCTAGTGTTCCTATGCTCTCTGTTAGAATTGGTGATCATTGTTATTATGGTTTATGTGACATTGGTGCAAGTATTAGCGCCATTCCTTATGAGCTTTATACGGAGATCATGCATGAAATTGGTTCTTGTGAACTTGAAGATATTGATGTGGTTATTCGGCTAGCTAATAGAGAAACTATCTCTCCTATTGGTATTGTTCGAGATGTGGAAGTTCTGTGTGGTAAGATTAAATATCCTCATTGACTTTCGGTACTTGGATTCTTTGCTAGTAAGTATTGTCCTATTATTTTTGGTAGACCATTCCTAAATACTTGTGGAGCTGTTATAGATTGCAAGAAGGAAAAAATTGTTACTAAATTTGCTGGTGAATCTTATGAGTTTAATTTCTCTAAATTTGCCAAAACTCCATATAAAGCTGATTTGCCTAATAATGATTTTAGAGTTGAACAGTGTGCGTCTATTGCTCTTGCTCCTAATAATCCTTTGCAGCAACATTTGCAGGATAGTGAGAGTGAAGTCTTTAGGGAAGAAAGAAATGAGCTTGATGAAATTTTCCTTCGTCAACCTATTCTTAAGCATGATTTACCGGTAGAAGATCTAGGTACAACACCACCACCAAAGGAAGATCCTGTTTTTGATTTAAAACCATTGCCTAATAATCTTAAGTATGCTCATATTGATGATAAGAAAATATATCTTGTTATTATTAGTTCTAAGCTTTCAGATATTGAGGAAGAAAGGTTACTGGAAATATTGAAGAAACACCGAGGAGCTATTGGCTATACTCTTGATGATTTGAAGGGGATTTCTCCCTCTATTTGCCAACATGCTATCAATATGGAAGATGATGCAAAGCCTGTTGTTGAACATCAACGTCGTCTAATTCCGAAGATGAAGGATGTGGTAAGGAATGAGGTATTAAAACTTCTTGAAGCTGGTATTATATATCCTATTGCTGATAGTAGATGGGTTAGTCATGTGCATTGTGTTCCTAAGAAAGGAGGAATGACTGTTGTGCCTAATGATAATGATGAGCTCATCCCTCAAAGAGTAGTTGTAGGGTATAGAATGTGCATTGATTATCGAAAAGTTAATAAGGTTACTAAGAAAGATCATTACCCTTTACCATTTATTGATCAAATGTTAGAAAGGTTGTCTAAAAATACTCATTTTTGCTTTCTTGATGGTTATTCGGTTTTCACAAATTCTTTGTTAAAGCTAAAGATCAAGAGAAAACCACTTTCACTTGTCCTTATGGAACTTATGCTTATAGGCGTATGCCTTTTGGTCTATGTAATGCTCCTGCAACTTTTCAAAGATGCATGTCTGCTATTTTTCATGGCTTTTGTGAGAGTATTGTAGAGGTATTCATGGATGATTTTTCTGTCTATGGGAATTCTTTTGATAATTGCTTGCGAAACCTTGATAAAGTATTGCAGAGATGTGAAGAAACTAACCTTGTTCTTAATTGGGAGAAATGCCACTTTATGGTTACTGAAGGAATTGTATTGGGACATAAAATTTCTGAGAGAGGTATTGAAGTTGATAGAGCTAAAGTTGAAGCAATTGAGAAGATGCCCTATCCTAGGGATGTTAAAGGTATTCGTAGTGTTCTTGGTCATGCTGGGTTTTATAGGAGATTTATTAAAGATTTCTCTAAGATTTCAAAGCCTCTTACTAATCTTCTTCATAAAGATGTACCTTTTGTTTTTGATGATGATTGTAAGGAAGCTTTTGAAACTCTAAAGAAAGCCTTAACAACTGCTCCTGTAGTTGAACCTCCTGATTGGAATTTGCCTTTTGAGATTATGTGTGATGCTAGTGATTTTGCTGTAGGCGCTGTTCTTGGACAGCGAGTAGATAAGAAATTGAATGTTATTCCTTATGCTAGCAAAACTCTTGATGCTGCTCAAAGAAATTATGCTACAACTGAAAAAGAATTATTAGCTGTAGTCTTTGCTTGTGATAAGTTTAGATCCAATATTGTTGATTCGAAAGTTACAATTCATACTGATCATGCTGCAATTAGATACCTTATGACAAAGAAAGATGCTAAGCCAAGGCTTATTAGATGGGTACTTCTTTTGCAAGAATTTGATTTACATATTATAGATAGGAAAGGTGCTGATAATCCTGTTGCTGATAATTTATCTAGATTGGAAAATATTACTTATGATCCTGTTCCTGTTAATGATAGTTTTCCAAATGAACAGTTGGCTGTAATAAAGGTGAGCTCGCGAGATAGTCCTTGGTACGCTGATTATGCTAACTTTATTGTTTCCAAGTACTTGCCTCCAACCTTTTCAGCTCAACAAAGGAGGAAATTATTTTATGACTTGAGGCATTATTTTTGGGATGACCCACACTTATATAAAGAAGGAGTGGATGGTATTCTGCGAAGATGTGTTGCCGAATATGAACAACAAGAGATATTGAGTAAGTGTCATGGTAGTGCTTATGGAGGACATCACGCCGGAGATAGAACTGCACAGAAGGTTCTACAATCAGGTTTTTATTGGCCAACTCTCTTCAAAGATGCAAGGAAGTTTATTTTATCTTGTGATGAATGTCAAAGGGTTGGTAATATCTCCAGACGCAATGAAATGCCTATGAATTATACTCTTGTTATTGAACCATTCGATTGTTGGGGATTTGACTTCATGGGTCCTTTCCCTTCTTCAGAAGGTAACACTCATATACTTGTTGCTGTTGATTATGTTACTAAATGGGTGGAAGCCATACCTACAAAAAGTGCTGATGGTGAGACCTCTTTAAAAATGCTTTTAGATATTATTTTTCCTAGATTTGGAGTACCTAGATATATTATGACTGATGGAGGTTCTCATTTTATTCATGGTGGTTTTAGAAAAACTCTTGCTAAGTATGGTATTAATCATAGAATTTCTTCCGCTTATCATCCTCAAACTAGCGGGCAAGTAGAATTATCAAATAGAGAGATTAAATCTATTTTGGGAAAGACTGTTAATAAATCTAGAAAGAACTGGGCTATTAAATTGAAGGACGCACTATGGGCTTATAGAACTGCTTATAAAAATCCCATGGGTATGTCACCTTATAAAATGGTTTATGGAAATGCTTGTCATTTACCTTTAGAACTAGAGCACAAAGCTTATTGGGCGGTAAGAGAACTAAATAAAGATCCTAAACTTGCCGGTAAGAAGAGATTGCTACAATTGAGTTCTCTAGATGAATGGAGAAGTGAAGCTTATGAAAATGCTAAACTCTTTAAAGAGAAAGTTAAGAAATGGCATGATAGAAGAATTATCAAAAGAGAATTTAATGTTGGAGATAAAGTCCTATTGTATCGGTCTCGTCTTAGATTCTTTGCAGGGAAATTGCTCTCAAAGTGGGAAGGACCATAAATCATTGTGGAAGTGTATCGTTCAGGGGCAATTAAAATTAGCTCTCTGCAAGGTGATGCCACACAAGTAGTGAATGGACAAAGACTCAAGCACTATATCTCTGGAGATTCTTATAATGAAGATGTTGATGTTATTCAAGTGGTAACTCCGGAAGCTTTCATCAAAGGTCAAACTGACAGTTCTGCAGAGTTCGATTTTGAGTAGGTAACAGTACTGGTAATAAAAAGTCCGCGTTTTACTTTCCGAACAATGTTTTTGCTGTTTTTGGAAAATATGAAAAATTACGAGATCGAAACGGAGTGGAGGACACGCACGAGGGTGTGCCCCCATAGGCCGGCGCGGGCCCCAGCCTGGCCACGCCGCCCTATGAGGACACCGCCTCGCTGTCCCTCTCCGACTCTTGTTCGACCTGGTACTTTCCTTCTGTCGTAAAAATTACTGCTATATAATCCCCCGGACCCCTGGAGGTCCGTATATCATTTTCTCGTCGCATTTTGTTTCGAGCTGTTTTCTGCCAGGATCTGCTTCGGATCTAGAGCCGCCATGTCTTCGTCGGGAACTCCGAAGGACAGCTTCTTTGAGGACGTCGTTAACCCGTACATGAACGAGCTGAAGATGCACCCCAAGGAATTGCTGCTCATAGATGGAGAGTTGCAGATCAAAGATGTCCAGGGCCCTAAAGGAGAAGCAAGCTTGGAAGACAGGGTGGAGAAACTAGAACAGGAGGTCTTCAACTACAAGAAGATGGCTGAGCGTGAAGTGGACATCTTCCACAAGATTGTGTCTGAACTTATTGATGGACACAAGAAGGAGACTGCAAAGTTGTGGGACGATATCTTCTCACTTCACGACACCACCAACAAACTCCAAGCTCAACTCTATGATGTTCAGAATCAAAACTGTGAGTATGAAAACAGGTTTAAACATATAAGTTATGCTGCTAGTTTCAGGATTCCGGAGACCAAGATGTCTTTTGTTGATGGAGAACCTCTTCCTTGGAAGTCTGATGATGGCAAGGATTCACCATCATCACCGAAGAAGTAATTCATCATTGGTATTGGCACCCCCTTGGTTTGTTCCAAGCTTGGGGGAGTGCCGCGGTATCACATCATCACTATCTTTTACCTTTTTACTATCAAGTAGTGTCATATCATGAGTAGGGAAGTTATCATATAAGATGTGTTGCGGTATGGAAGTATCTCTCTTTAGTTGGTTATCTATGTATCCCTTGGTGTGAGTTATCGTTATGGAATATTAGGGAAGTTTTATCATTTACATATTGCACATCTTATTTTAGTTTGCAATCTCTATTATGTGATTGATCTTGTTGTTAGTATTGGTATCACTTTGGGAGCATTGAGTAAATCTATTTGGTTTTGGCAAACTTAGCATTGGTCAATAGCAACAACACTTTGAGTTTAAGTAGAGAACAAATACATGTAGATATGTTGTTTCATTATCTTTCTTTCTTGTTAGCTATGAGCTTAGTATTCTGAAGTTAAAATTGTTTGTGCTTACAAGGAAGATGCATGATTGTTTCTATCACATGTATATTAGTTTGCTTCCCTCAACTCTCATGCTTGCTAATTAACCTTGCTAGCCAAAGACCTATACTGAGAGGGAATGCTTCTCGTGCATCCAAACCTTTAACCCAAAACCAATGCCATGTGTGTCCACCATAACTACCTACTATGTGGTATTTTGCGCCACTCCAAGTAAATACTTCATGTGCTACCTTTAAACAATTCAAAATTTATCGTCCCTTATTTGTGTCAATGTTTTATAGCTCATGAGGAAGTATGTGGTGTTTTATCTTTCAATCTTGTTGGGCAACTTTCACCAATGGACTAGTGGCTTCATCCACTTATCCAATAACTTTGCAAAAAGAGCTGGCAATGGGGTTCCCAGTCCCAAGTTAATTTCTTTGCTGTCACGAATCTGGGCCTAATTCTCTGTAGGTAACTCAGAAAATTATGCCAATTTACGTGAGTGATCCTCAGATATTTACGCAACTTTCATTCAATTTGAGCATTTTCATCTGAGCAAGTCTGGTGCCATTTTAAAATTCGTCTTTATGAACTGTTCTGTTTTGATAGATTCTGCCTTTTATTTCGCATTGCCTCTTTTGCTATGTTGGATGAATTTCTTTGTTCCATTAATGTCCAGTAGCTTTGTGCAATGTCCAGAAGTGTTAAGAATGATTATGTCACCTCTGAACATGTAAATTTTTATTGTGCACTAACCCTCTAATGAGTTGTTTCGAGTTTGGTGTGGAGGAAGTTTTCAAGGATCAAGAGAGGGAGATGATACAATATGATCAAGGAGAGTGAAAGCTCTAAGCTTGGAGATGCCCCGGTGGTTCACCCCTGCATATTTTAAGAAGACTCAAGCGTCTAAGCTTGGGGATGCCCAAGGCATCCCCTTCTTCATCGACAACATTATCAGGTTCCTCCCCTGAAACTATATTTTTATTCCATCACATCTTATGTGCTTTGCTTGGAGCGTCGGTTTGTTTTTGTTTTTGTTTTTGTTTGAATAAAATGGATCCTAGCATTCATTGTGTGGGAGAGAGACACGCTCCGCTGTTGCATATGGACAAATATGTCCTTAGGCTTTACTCATAGTATTCATGGCGAAGGTTGAATCTTCTTCGTTAAATTGTTATATGGTTGGAATCGGGAAATGCTACATGTAGTAATTCTAAAATGTCTTGAATAATTTGATACTTGGCAATTGTTTTGCTCATGTTTAAGCTCTTGCATCATATACTTTGCACCGATTAATGAAGAAATACATAGAGCTTGCTAAAATTTGGTTTGCATAATTGGTCTCTCTAAAGTCTAGATAATTTCTAGTATTGAGTTTTGAACAACAAGGAAGACGGTGTAGAGTCTTATAATGTTTACAATATGTATTTTATGTAAGTTTTGCTGCACCGGTTCATCCTTGTGTTTGTTTCAAATAACTTTGCTAGCCTAAACCTTGTATCGAGAGGGAATACTTCTCATGCATCCAAAATCCTTGAGCCAACCACTATGCCATTTGTGTCCACCATACCTACCTACTACATGGTATTTCTCCGCCATTCCAAAGTAAATTGCTTGAGTGCTACCTTTAAAATTTCCATTCTTTACCTTTGCAATATATAGCTCATGGGACAAAATAGCTTAAAAACTATCGTGGTGAAGAATATGTACTTATGTGTCTTATTTCTTAGTAAGTTGCTTGTTGAGAGGTAACCATGTTTCTGGGGACGCCATCAACTTTTTACCTTTGTTGAATATCATGTGAGTTGCTATGCATGTTCGTCTTGTCTGAAGTAAGGGCGGTTTTCACAATCAAATGGTTTGAGTATGCATACTGTTAGAGAAGAACATTGGGCCGCTAACTAAAGCCATGAATCATGGTGGAAGTTTCAGTTTGGACATAAAACCTCAATCTCTTATGAGAATATTAACTGTTGTTGAATGCTTAAGCATTAAAAGAGGAGTCCATTATCTGTTGTCTATATTGTCCCGGTATGGGTGTCTAAGTTGAGAATGATCAAAAGCGAGAAATCCAATGCGAACCTTCTCCTTAGACCCTTGTACAGGCAGCATAGAGGTACCCCTTTGTGACACTTGGTTGAAACATATGTTATGCAATGATAATCCGTGTTAACCCAAGCTAATTAGGACAAGGTGCGGGCACTATTAGTACACTATGCATGAGGCTTGCAACTTGTAAGATATAATTTACATAACACATATGCTTTATTACTACCGTTGACAAAATTGTTTCCTGTTTTCAAAACCAAAGCTCTAGCACAAATATAGCAATCAATGCTTCCCTCTGCGAAGGGCCTTTCTTTTACTTTTATGTTGAGCCAGTTCACCTATCTCTTTCCACCTCAAGAAGCAAACACTTGTGTGAACTGTGCATTGATTCCTACATACTTGCATATTGCACTTGTTATATTACTTTACATTGACAATATCCATGAGATATACATGTTATAAGTTGAAAGCAACCGCTGAAACTCAATCTTCCTTTGTGTTGCTTCAATACCTTTACTTTGATTTATTGCTTTATGAGTTAACTCTTATGCAAGACTTATTGATGCTTGTCTTGAAAGTACTATTCATGAAAAGTCTTTGCTTTGTGATTCATTTGTTTACTCATGTCATTACCATTGTTTTGATCGCTGCATTCATTACATATGCTTACAATAGTATGATCAAGGTTATGATGGCATGTCACTCCAGAAATTATCTTTGTTATCGTTTACCTGCTCGGGACGACGAGAACTAAGATTGGGGATGCTGATACGTCTCCGACGTATCGATAATTTCTTATGTTCCATGCCACATTATTGATGATATCTACATGTTTTATGCATACTTTATGTCATATTTATGCATTTTCCGGCACTAACCTATTAACGAGATGCCGAAGAGCCGATTCTTGTTTTCTGCTGTTTTTGGTTTCAGAAATCCTAGTAAGGAAATATTCTCGGAATTGGACGAAATCAACGCCCAGGGGCCTATTTTTCAACGAAGCTTCCAGAAGACCGGAGGACTTATGAAGTGGGGCCACGAGGCGCCGCCACAACAGGGCGGCGTGGCCCAGGTGCTGGCCGCGCGGCCCTAGCGTGTGGGGCCCTCGTGTGGCCCCCTGACCTGCCCTTCCGCCTACATATAGTCTTCGTCGCGAAACCCCCAGTACCGAGAGCCACGATATGGAAAACCTTACTGAGACGCCGCCGCCAATCCCATCTCGGGGGATTCAGGAGATCGCCTCCGGCACCCTGCCGGAGAGGGGAATCATCTCCCGGAGGACTCTTCACCGCCATGATCGCCTCCGGAGTGATGAGTGAGTAGTTCACCCCTGGACTATGGGTCCATAGCAGTAGCTAGATGGTCGTCTTCTCCTTATGTGCTTCATTGTCGGATCTTGTGAGCTGCCTAACATGATCAAGATCATCTATCTGTAATGCTATATGTTGTGTTTGTCGGGATCCGATGGATAGAGAATACTATGTTTTGTTGATTATCAATCTATTACCTATGTGTTGTTTATGATCTTGCATGCTCTCCGTTATTAGTAGAGGCTCTGGCCAAGTTTTTACTCTTAACTCCAAGAGGGAGTATTTATGCTCGATAGTGGGTTCATGCCTCCATTAAATGCAGGACGATGTGAGAAAGTTCTAAGGTTGTGGATGTCTTTGTTGCCACTAGGGATAAAACATTGATGCTATGTCCGAGGATGTAGTTATTGATTACATTACGCACCATACTTAATACAATTGTCTGTTGTTTGCAACTTAATGGAAGGGGTTCGGATGATAACTTTGAAGGTGGACTTTTAGGCATAGATGCATGCTGGATAGCGGTCTATGTACTTTGTCGTAATGCCCAATTAAATCTCACTATACTCATCATATCATGTATGTGCATGGTCATGCCCTCTCTATTTGTCAATTGCCCGACTGTAATTTGTTCACCCAACATGCTATTTATCTTATGGGAGAGACACCTCTAGTGAACTGTGGACCCCGGTCCTATTCTTTTACATCTGAAATACAATCTACTGCAATATTTGTTCTTTACTGTTCTTCGCAAACAATCATCTTCCACACAATACGGTTAATCCTTTGTTCACAGCAAGCGGTGAGATTGACAACCTCGCTGTTACGTTGGGGCAAAGTACTTTGGTTGTGTTGTGCAGGTTCCACGTTGGCGCCGGAATCCCTGGTGTTGCGCCGCACTACATTCCGCCACCATCAACCTTCAACGTGCTTCTTGACTCCTACTGGTTCGATTAAACCTTGGTTTCTTACTGAGGGAAACTTGCTACTGTGCGCATCACACCTTCCTCTTGGGGTTCCCAACGGACGTGTCAACTACACGCATCAAGCAAATTTCTGGCGCCGTTGCCGGGGAGATCAAGACACGCTGCAAGGGGAGTCTCCACTTCCAATCTCTTTACGTTGTTTTTGTCTTGCTTTATTTTATTTACTTTCTTGTTTGCTGCATTATATCAAAACACAAAAAAAATTAGTTGCTAGCTTTAATTTATTTACTGTCTTGTTCTCCATATCAAAAACACAAAAAAATTAGTTACTTGCATTTACTTTATTTACTTTTTGTTTATTTCATCATGTTTCCTCCTAAGTACACTCTAAAAGACATACCGGTAGGACGTGGGTCTATAATTGGGAGAGATAATATAGAAGATTTTTTCACTCATGTTAGTACCACTGAAGATTTTGAAGATAGACACTTGGTAGAACTTGCTCCTACTTATGAAATTGCTGCTGCTTCTTTAGTTCACATGTTGGAAACTAAATTTGTTAATCTTAATCCTATAATCCAACACATGTTTCTCACACTTGGTGATATGGAAGAAGGGGAAAAGAAAGATTTTGATTTAGAAACCCTTCTTAAAGAATTTGGTGGTGTAGCAAGAGAGGCTAGAAAGGTCTTTATTAAATACAATATGCTTGGTTCTTACACCAACTTTGCTAGTACCCTTAAAAAGATGGACATTGATAGGATAAAGTACACTAATGATGTTAATGATGTAGGGGATATTAAGACATCAATACCTTGCAAGCTCGCAGGAATGTTCAAGGCACTAGAAAATAACTATGGTTGGCTTGTTCCTGAAAATTTGTTTGACGAGGATAGCAAACCTAAGAATAATGAAAAGGAAGCCTCTGAAACTCACATAGATAAGATAAAATGCATAGTTGAGAAAACTCCCAACACCCCTGGTAATGATGTTGATGCTTCATCTCTTGATAACACTTGATTCACACTTTCTGCGCCTAGCTGAAAGGCGTTAAAGAAAAGCGCTTATGGGAGATAACCCATCATTTTACTACAGTACTTTATTTTATATTTGAGTCTTGGAAGTTGTTTAATACTGTAGCAACCTCTCCTTATCTTAGTTTTGTGCATTGTTGTGCCAAGTAAAGTCGTTGATAGTAAGGTTCATACTAGATTTGGATTACTGCGCAGAAACAGATTTCTTTGCTGTCACGAATCTGGGCCTAATTCTCTATAGGTAACTCAGAAAATTATTCCAATTTATGTGAGTGATCCTCAGATATGTACGCAACTTTCATTAAATGTGAGAATTTTCATCTGAGCAAGTCTGGTGCCATTTTAAAATTCGTCTTTACGAACTGTTCTGTTTTGACAGATTCTGCCTTTTATTTCGCATTGCCTCTTTTGCTATGTTGGATGAATTTCTTTGTTCCATTAATGTCCAGTAGCTTTGTGCAATGTCCAGAAGTGTTAAGAATGATTATGTCACCTCTGAACATGTAAATTTTTATTGTGCACTAACCCTCTAATGAGTTGTTTCGAGTTTGGTGTGGAGGAAGTTTTTCAAGGATCAAGAGAGGGAGATGATACAATATGATCAAGGAGAGTGAAAGCTCTAAGCTTGGGGATGCCCCGGTGGTTCACCCCTGCATATTTTAAGAAGACTCAAGCGTCTAAGCTTGGGGATGCCCAAGGCATCCCCTTCTTCATCGACAACATTATCAGGTTCCTCCCCTGAAACTATATTTTTATTCCATCACATCTTATGTGCTTTGCTTGGAGCGTCGGCTTGTTTTTGTTTTTGTTTTTGTTTGAATAAAATGGATCCTAGCATTCATTGTGTGGGAGAGAGACACGCTCCGCTGTTGCATATGGACAAATATGTCCTTAGGCTTTACTCATAGCATTCATGGCGAAGGTTGAATCTTCTTCGTTAAATTGTTATATGGTTGGAATCGGGAAATGCTACATGTAGTAATTCTAAAATGTCTTGAATAATTTGATACTTGGCAATTGTTGTGCTCATGTTTAAGCTCTTGCATCATATACTTTGCACCTATTAATGAAGAAATACATAGAGCTTGCTAAAATTTGGTTTGCATAATTGGTCTCTCTAAAGTCTAGATAATTTCTAGTATTGAGTTTTGAACAACAAGGAAGACGGTGTAGAGTCTTATAATGTTTACAATATGTCTTTTATGTAAGTTTTGCTGCACCGGTTCATCCTTGTGTTTGTTTCAAATAACTTTGCTAGCCTAAACCTTGTATCGAGAGGGAATACTTCTCATGCATCCAAAATCCTTGAGCCAACCACTATGCCATTTGTGTCCACCATACCTACCTACTACATGGTATTTCTCCGCCATTCCAAAGTAAATTGCTTGAGTGCTACCTTTAAAATTTCCATTCTTTACCTTTGCAATATATAGCTCATGGGACAAAATAGCTTAAAAACTATCGTGGTGAAGAATATGTACTTATGTGTCTTATTTCTTAGTAAGTTGCTTGTTGAGCGGTAACCATGTTTCTGGGGACGCCATCAACTTTTTACCTTTGTTGAATATCATGTGAGTTGCTATGCATGTTCGTCTTGTCTGAAGTAAGGGCGGTTTTCACAATCAAATGGTTTGAGTATGCATACTGTTAGAGAAGAACATTGGGCCGCTAACTAAAGCCATGAATCATGGTGGAAGTTTCAGTTTGGACATAAAACCTCAATCTCTTATGAGAATATTAACTGTTGTTGAATGCTTAAGCATTAAAAGAGGAGTCCATTATCTGTTGTCTATATTGTCCCGGTATGGGTGTCTAAGTTGAGAATGATCAAAAGCGAGAAATCCAATGCGAACCTTCTCCTTAGACCCTTGTACAGGCAGCATAGAGGTACCCCTTTGTGACACTTGGTTGAAACATATGTTATGCAATGATAATCCGTGTTAACCCAAGCTAATTAGGACAAGGTGCGGGCACTATTAGTACACTATGCATGAGGCTTGCAACTTGTAAGATATAATTTACATAACACATATGCTTTATTACTACCGTTGACAAAATTGTTTCCTGTTTTCAAAACCAAAGCTCTAGCACAAATATAGCAATCAATGCTTCCCTCTGCGAAGGGCCTTTCTTTTACTTTTATGTTGAGCCAGTTCACCTATCTCTTTCCACCTCAAGAAGCAAACACTTGTGTGAACTGTGCATTGATTCCTACATACTTGCATATTGCACTTGTTATATTACTTTACATTGACAATATCCATGAGATATACATGTTATAAGTTGAAAGCAACCGCTGAAACTCAATCTTCCTTTGTGTTGCTTCAATACCTTTACTTTGATTTATTGCTTTATGAGTTAACTCTTATGCAAGACTTATTGATGCTTGTCTTGAAAGTACTATTCATGAAAAGTCTTTGCTTTGTGATTCATTTGTTTACTCATGTCATTACCATTGTTTTGATCGCTGCATTCATTACATATGCTTACAATAGTATGATCAAGGTTATGATGGCATGTCACTCCAGAAATTATCTTTGTTATCGTTTACCTGCTCGGGACGAGCAGGAACTAAGATTGGGGATGCTGATACGTCTCCGACGTATCGATAATTTCTTATGTTCCATGCCACATTATTGATGATATCTACATGTTTTATGCATACTTTATGTCATATTTATGCATTTTCCAGCACTAACCTATTAACGAGATGCCGAAGAGCCGATTCTTTGTTTTCTGCTGTTTTTGGTTTCAGAAATCCTAGTAAGGAAATATTCTCGGAATTGGACGAAATCAACGCCTAGGGGCCTATTTTTCAACGAAGCTTCCAGAAGACCGGAGGACTTATGAAGTGGGGCCACGAGGCACCGCCACAACAGGGCGGCGTGGCCCAGGTGCTGGCCGCGCGGCCCTAGCGTGTGGGGCCCTCGTGTGGCCCCCTGACCTGCCCTTCCGCCTACATATAGTCTTCGTCGCGAAACCCCGGTCTGAGAGCCACGATATGGAAAACCTTACTGAGACGCCGCCGCCAATCCCATCTCGGGGGATTCAGGAGATCGCCTCCGGCACCCTGCCGGAGAGGGGAATCATCTCCCGGAGGACTCTTCACCGCCATGATCGCCTCCGGAGTGATGAGTGAGTAGTTCACCCCTGGACTATGGGTCCATAGCAGTAGCTAGATGGTCGTCTTCTCCTTATGTGCTTCATTGTCGGATCTTGTGAGCTGCCTAACATGATCAAGATCATCTATCTGTAATGCTATATGTTGTGTTTGTCGGGATCCGATGGATAGAGAATACTATGTTTTGTTGATTATCAATCTATTACCTATGTGTTGTTTATGATCTTGCATGCTCTCCGTTATTAGTAGAGGCTCTGGCCAAGTTTTTACTCTTAACTCCAAGAGGGAGTATTTATGCTCGATAGTGGGTTCATGCCTCCATTAAATCTGGGACAGTGATAGAAAGTTCTAAGGTTGTGGATGTGCTGTTGCCACTAGGGATAAAACATTGATGCTATGTCCGAGGATGTAGTTATTGATTACATTACGCACCATACTTAATACAATTGTCTGTTGTTTGCAACTTAATACTGGAAGGGGTTCGGATGATAACCTGAAGGTGGACTTTTTAGGCATAGATGCATGCTGGATAGCGGTCTATGTACTTTGTCGTAATGCCCAATTAAATCTCACTATACTCATCATATCATGTATGTGCATGGTCATGCCCTCTCTATTTGTCAATTGCCCGACTGTAATTTGTTCACCCAACATGCTATTTATCTTATGGGAGAGACACCTCTAGTGAACTGTGGACCCCGGTCCTATTCTTTTACATCTGAAATACAATCTACTGCAATATTTGTTCTTTACTGTTCTTCGCAAACAATCATCTTCCACACAATACGGTTAATCCTTTGTTCACAGCAAGCCGGTGAGATTGACAACCTCGCTGTTACGTTGGGGCAAAGTACTTTGGTTATGTTGTGCAGGTTCCACGTTGGCGCCGGAATCCACAGTGTTGCGCCGCACTACATTCCGCCACCATCAACCTTCAACGTGCTTCTTGACTCCTACTGGTTCGATTAAACCTTGGTTTCTTACTGAGGGAAACTTGCTACTGTGCGCATCACACCTTCCTCTTGGGGTTCCCAACGGACGTGTCAACTACACGCATCAAGCAAATTTACGGCGCCGTTGCGGGGAGATCAAGACACGCTGCAAGGGGAGTCTCCACTTCCAATCTCTTTACGTTGTTTTTGTCTTGCTTTATTTTATTTACTTTCTTGTTTGCTGCATTATATCAAAACACAAAAAAAATTAGTTGCTAGCTTTAATTTATTTACTGTCTTGTTCTCCATATCAAAAACACAAAAAAATTAGTTACTTGCATTTACTTTATTTACTTTTTGTTTATTTCATCATGTTTCCTCCTAAGTACACTCTAAAAGACATACCGGTAGGACGTGGGTCTATAATTGGGAGAGATAATATAGAAGATTTTTTCACTCATGTTAGTACCACTGAAGATTTTGAAGATAGACACTTGGTAGAACTTGCTCCTACTTATGAAATTGCTGCTGCTTCTTTAGTTCACATGTTGGAAACTAAATTTGTTAATCTTAATCCTATAATCCAACACATGTTTCTCACACTTGGTGATATGGAAGAAGGGGAAAAGAAAGATTTTGTTTTAGAAACCCTTCTTAAAGAATCTGGTGGTGTAGCAAGAGAGGCTAGAAAGGTCTTTATTAAATACAATATGCTTGGTTCTTACACCAACTTTGCTAGTACCCTTAAAAAGATGGACATTGATAGGATAAAGTACACTAATGATGTTAATGATGTAGGGGATATTAAGACATCAATACCTTGCAAGCTCGCAGAATGTTCAAGGCACTAGAAAATAACTATGGTTGGCTTGTTCTGAACATTTGTTTCACCAGGAGAGCAAACCTAAGAATCAGGACAAGGGAGCCTCAAACACTCACATCGATAAGATAAAATGCAGAGTTGAGAAAACTCCCACCACCCCTGGTAATGATGTTGATGCTTCATCTCTTGATAACACTTGATTCACACTTTCGCGCCTAGCTGAAAGGCGTTAAGAAAAGCGCTTATGGGAGATAACCCATCATTTTACTACAGTACTTTATTTTATATTTGAGTCTTGGAAGTTGTTTAATACTGTAGCAACCTCTCCTTATCTTAGTTTTGTGCATTGTTGTGCCAAGTAAAGTCGTTGATAGTAAGGTTCATACTAGATTTGGATTACTGCGCAGAAACAGATTTCTTTGCTGTCACGAATCTGGGCCTAATTCTCTATAGGTAACTCAGAAAATTATTCCAATTTACGTGAGTGATCCTCAGATATGTACGCAACTTTCATTAAATTTGAGAATTTTCATCTGAGCAAGTCTGGTGCCATTTTAAAATTCGTCTTTACGAACTGTTCTGTTTTGACAGATTCTGCCTTTTATTTCGCATTGCCTCTTTTGCTATGTTGGATGAATTTCTTTGTTCCATTAATGTCCAGTAGCTTTGTGCAATGTCCAGAAGTGTTAAGAATGATTATGTCACCTCTGAACATGTAAATTTTTATTGTGCACTAACCCTCTAATGAGTTGTTTCGAGTTTGGTGTGGAGGAAGTTTTTCAAGGATCAAGAGAGGAGATGATACAATATGATCAAGGAGAGTGAAAGCTCTAAGCTTGGGGATGCCCCGGTGGTTCACCCCTGCATATTTTAAGAAGACTCAAGCGTCTAAGCTTGGGGATGCCCAAGGCATCCCCTTCTTCATCGACAACATTATCGAGTTCCTCCCCTGAAACTATATTTTTATTCCATCACATCTTATGTGCTTTGCTTGGAGCGTCGGCTTGTTTTTGTTTTTGTTTTTGTTTGAATAAAATGGATCCTAGCATTCATTGTGTGGGAGAGAGACACGCTCCGCTGTTGCATATGGACAAATATGTCCTTAGGCTTTACTCATAGTATTCATGGCGAAGGTTGAATCTTCTTCGTTAAATTGTTATATGGTTGGAATCGGGAAATGCTACATGTAGTAATTCTAAAATGTCTTGAATAATTTGATACTTGGCAATTGTTGTGCTCATGTTTAAGCTCTTGCATCATATACTTTGCACCTACTAATGAAGAAATACATAGAGCTTGCTAAAATTTGGTTTGCATAATTGGTCTCTCTAAAGTCTAGATAATTTCTAGTATTGAGTTTTGAACAACAAGGAAGACGGTGTAGAGTCTTATAATGTTTACAATATGTCTTTTATGTAAGTTTTGCTGCACCGGTTCATCCTTGTGTTTGTTTCAAATAACTTTGCTAGCCTAAACCTTGTATCGAGAGGGAATACTTCTCATGCATCCAAAATCCTTGAGCCAACCACTATGCCATTTGTGTCCACCATACCTACCTACTACATGGTATTTCTCCGCCATTCCAAAGTAAATTGCTTGAGTGCTACCTTTAAAATTTCCATTCTTTACCTTTGCAATATATAGCTCATGGGACAAAATAGCTTAAAAACTATCGTGGTGAAGAATATGTACTTATGTGTCTTATTTCTTAGTAAGTTGCTTGTTGAGCGGTAACCATGTTTCTGGGGACGCCATCAACTTTTTACCTTTGTTGAATATCATGTGAGTTGCTATGCATGTTCGTCTTGTCTGAAGTAAGGGCGGTTTTCACAATCAAATGGTTTGAGTATGCATACTGTTAGAGAAGAACATTGGGCCGCTAACTAAAGCCATGAATCATGGTGGAAGTTTCAGTTTGGACATAAAACCTCAATCTCTTATGAGAATATTAACTGTTGTTGAATGCTTAAGCATTAAAAGAGGAGTCCATTATCTGTTGTCTATATTGTCCCGGTATGGGTGTCTAAGTTGAGAATGATCAAAAGCGAGAAATCCAATGCGAACCTTCTCCTTAGACCCTTGTACGAGCAGCATAGAGGTACCCCTTTGTGACACTTGGTTGAAACATATGTTATGCAATGATAATCCGTGTTAACCCAAGCTAATTAGGACAAAGTGCGGGCACTATTAGTACACTATGCATGAGGCTTGCAACTTGTAAGATATAATTTACATAACACATATGCTTTATTACTACCGTTGACAAAATTGTTTCCTGTTTTCAAAACCAAAGCTCTAGCACAAATATAGCAATCAATGCTTCCCTCTGCGAAGGGCCTTTCTTTTACTTTTATGTTGAGCCAGTTCACCTATCTCTTTCCACCTCAAGAAGCAAACACTTGTGTGAACTGTGCATTGATTCCTACATACTTGCATATTGCACTTGTTATATTACTTTACATTGACAATATCCATGAGATATACATGTTATAAGTTGAAAGCAACCGCTGAAACTCAATCTTCCTTTGTGTTGCTTCAATACCTTTACTTTGATTTATTGCTTTATGAGTTAACTCTTATGCAAGACTTATTGATGCTTGTCTTGAAAGTACTATTCATGAAAAGTCTTTGCTTTGTGATTCATTTGTTTACTCATGTCATTACCATTGTTTTGATCGCTGCATTCATTACATATGCTTACAATAGTATGATCAAGGTTATGATGGCATGTCACTCCAGAAATTATCTTTGTTATCGTTTACCTGCTCGGGACGAGCAGGAACTAAGATTGGGGATGCTGATACGTCTCCGACGTATCGATAATTTCTTATGTTCCATGCCACATTATTGATGATATCTACATGTTTTATGCATACTTTATGTCATATTTATGCATTTTCCAGCACTAACCTATTAACGAGATGCCGAAGAGCCGATTCTTTGTTTTCTGCTGTTTTTGGTTTCAGAAATCCTAGTAAGGAAATATTCTCGGAATTGGACGAAATCAACGCCCAGGGGCCTATTTTTCAACGAAGCTTCCAGAAGACCGGAGGACTTATGAAGTGGGGCCACGAGGCGCCGCCACAACAGGGCGGCGTGGCCCAGGTGCTGGCCGCGCGGCCCTAGCGTGTGGGGCCCTCGTGTGGCCCCCTGACCTGCCCTTCCGCCTACATATAGTCTTCGTCGCGAAACCCCCAGTACCGAGAGCCACGATATGGAAAACCTTACTGAGACGCCGCCGCCAATCCCATCTCGGGGGATTCAGGAGATCGCCTCCGGCACCCTGCCGGAGAGGGGAATCATCTCCCGGAGGACTCTTCACCGCCATGATCGCCTCCGGAGTGATGAGTGAGTAGTTCACCCCTGGACTATGGGTCCATAGCAGTAGCTAGATGGTCGTCTTCTCCTTATGTGCTTCATTGTCGGATCTTGTGAGCTGCCTAACATGATCAAGATCATCTATCTGTAATGCTATATGTTGTGTTTGTCGGGATCCGATGGATAGAGAATACTATGTTTTGTTGATTATCAATCTATTACCTATGTGTTGTTTATGATCTTGCATGCTCTCCGTTATTAGTAGAGGCTCTGGCCAAGTTTTTACTCTTAACTCCAAGAGGGAGTATTTATGCTCGATAGTGGGTTCATGCCTCCATTAAATCTGGGACAGTGACAGAAAGTTCTAAGGTTGTGGATGTGCTGTTGCCACTAGGGATAAAACATTGATGCTATGTCCGAGGATGTAGTTATTGATTACATTACGCACCATACTTAATACAATTGTCTGTTGTTTGCAACTTAATACTGGAAGGGGTTCGGATGATAACCTGAAGGTGGACTTTTTAGGCATAGATGCATGCTGGATAGCGGTCTATGTACTTTGTCGTAATGCCCAATTAAATCTCACTATACTCATCATATCATGTATGTGCATGGTCATGCCCTCTCTATTTGTCAATTGCCCGACTGTAATTTGTTCACCCAACATGCTATTTATCTTATGGGAGAGACACCTCTAGTGAACTGTGGACCCCGGTCCTATTCTTTTACATCTGAAATACAATCTACTGCAATATTTGTTCTTTACTGTTCTTCGCAAACAATCATCTTCCACACAATACGGTTAATCCTTTGTTCACAGCAAGCCGGTGAGATTGACAACCTCGCTGTTACGTTGGGGCAAAGTACTTTGGTTGTGTTGTGCAGGTTCCACGTTGGCGCCGGAATCCCTGGTGTTGCGCCGCACTACATTCCGCCACCATCAACCTTCAACGTGCTTCTTGACTCCTACTGGTTCGATTAAACCTTGGTTTCTTACTGAGGGAAACTTGCTACTGTGCGCATCACACCTTCCTCTTGGGGTTCCCAACGGACGTGTCAACTACACGCATCAAGCAAATTTCTGGCGCCGTTGCCGGGGAGATCAAGACACGCTGCAAGGGGAGTCTCCACTTCCAATCTCTTTACGTTGTTTTTGTCTTGCTTTATTTTATTTACTTTCTTGTTTGCTGCATTATATCAAAACACAAAAAAAATTAGTTGCTAGCTTTAATTTATTTACTGTCTTGTTCTCCATATCAAAAACACAAAAAAATTAGTTACTTGCATTTACTTTATTTACTTTTTGTTTATTTCATCATGTTTCCTCCTAAGTACACTCTAAAAGACATACCGGTAGGACGTGGGTCTATAATTGGGAGAGATAATATAGAAGATTTTTTCACTCATGTTAGTACCACTGAAGATTTTGAAGATAGACACTTGGTAGAACTTGCTCCTACTTATGAAATTGCTGCTGCTTCTTTAGTTCACATGTTGGAAACTAAATTTGTTAATCTTAATCCTATAATCCAACACATGTTTCTCACACTTGGTGATATGGAAGAAGGGGAAAAGAAAGATTTTGTTTTAGAAACCCTTCTTAAAGAATCTGGTGGTGTAGCAAGAGAGGCTAGAAAGGTCTTTATTAAATACAATATGCTTGGTTCTTACACCAACTTTGCTAGTACCCTTAAAAAGATGGACATTGATAGGATAAAGTACACTAATGATGTTAATGATGTAGGGGATATTAAGACATCAATACCTTGCAAGCTCGCAGGAATGTTCAAGGCACTAGAAAATAACTATGGTTGGCTTGTTCCTGAAAATTTGTTTGACGAGGATAGCAAACCTAAGAATAATGAAAAGGGAGCCTCTAAAACTCACATAGATAAGATAAAATGCATAGTTGAGAAAACTCCCAACACCCCTGGTAATGATGTTGATGCTTCATCTCTTGATAACACTTGATTCACACTTTCTGCGCCTAGCTGAAAGGCGTTAAAGAAAAGCGCTTATGGGAGATAACCCATCATTTTACTACAGTACTTTATTTTATATTTGAGTCTTGGAAGTTGTTTAATACTGTAGCAACCTCTCCTTATCTTAGTTTTGTGCATTGTTGTGCCAAGTAAAGTCGTTGATAGTAAGGTTCATACTAGATTTGGATTACTGCGCAGAAACAGATTTCTTTGCTGTCACGAATCTGGGCCTAATTCTCTATAGGTAACTCAGAAAATTATTCCAATTTACGTGAGTGATCCTCAGATATGTACGCAACTTTCATTAAATTTGAGAATTTTCATCTGAGCAAGTCTGGTGCCATTTTAAAATTCGTCTTTACGAACTGTTCTGTTTTGACAGATTCTGCCTTTTATTTCGCATTGCCTCTTTTGCTATGTTGGATGAATTTCTTTGTTCCATTAATGTCCAGTAGCTTTGTGCAATGTCCAGAAGTGTTAAGAATGATTATGTCACCTCTGAACATGTAAATTTTTATTGTGCACTAACCCTCTAATGAGTTGTTTCGAGTTTGGTGTGGAGGAAGTTTTTCAAGGATCAAGAGAGGGAGATGATACAATATGATCAAGGAGAGTGAAAGCTCTAAGCTTGGGGATGCCCCGGTGGTTCACCCCTGCATATTTTAAGAAGACTCAAGCGTCTAAGCTTGGGGATGCCCAAGGCATCCCCTTCTTCATCGACAACATTATCAGGTTCCTCCCCTGAAACTATATTTTTATTCCATCACATCTTATGTGCTTTGCTTGGAGCGTCGGCTTGTTTTTGTTTTTGTTTTTGTTTGAATAAAATGGATCCTAGCATTCATTGTGTGGGAGAGAGACACGCTCCGCTGTTGCATATGGACAAATATGTCCTTAGGCTTTACTCATAGTATTCATGGCGAAGGTTGAATCTTCTTCGTTAAATTGTTATATGGTTGGAATCGGGAAATGCTACATGTAGTAATTCTAAAATGTCTTGAATAATTTGATACTTGGCAATTGTTGTGCTCATGTTTAAGCTCTTGCATCATATACTTTGCACCTACTAATGAAGAAATACATAGAGCTTGCTAAAATTTGGTTTGCATAATTGGTCTCTCTAAAGTCTAGATAATTTCTAGTATTGAGTTTTGAACAACAAGGAAGACGGTGTAGAGTCTTATAATGTTTACAATATGTCTTTTATGTAAGTTTTGCTGCACCGGTTCATCCTTGTGTTTGTTTCAAATAACTTTGCTAGCCTAAACCTTGTATCGAGAGGGAATACTTCTCATGCATCCAAAATCCTTGAGCCAACCACTATGCCATTTGTGTCCACCATACCTACCTACTACATGGTATTTCTCCGCCATTCCAAAGTAAATTGCTTGAGTGCTACCTTTAAAATTTCCATTCTTTACCTTTGCAATATATAGCTCATGGGACAAAATAGCTTAAAAACTATCGTGGTGAAGAATATGTACTTATGTGTCTTATTTCTTAGTAAGTTGCTTGTTGAGCGGTAACCATGTTTCTGGGGACGCCATCAACTTTTTACCTTTGTTGAATATCATGTGAGTTGCTATGCATGTTCGTCTTGTCTGAAGTAAGGGCGGTTTTCACAATCAAATGGTTTGAGTATGCATACTGTTAGAGAAGAACATTGGGCCGCTAACTAAAGCCATGAATCATGGTGGAAGTTTCAGTTTGGACATAAAACCTCAATCTCTTATGAGAATATTAACTGTTGTTGAATGCTTAAGCATTAAAAGAGGAGTCCATTATCTGTTGTCTATATTGTCCCGGTATGGGTGTCTAAGTTGAGAATGATCAAAAGCGAGAAATCCAATGCGAACCTTCTCCTTAGACCCTTGTACAGGCAGCATAGAGGTACCCCTTTGTGACACTTGGTTGAAACATATGTTATGCAATGATAATCCGTGTTAACCCAAGCTAATTAGGACAAGGTGCGGGCTCTATTAGTACACTATGCATGAGGCTTGCAACTTGTAAGATATAATTTACATAACACATATGCTTTATTACTACCGTTGACAAAATTGTTTCCTGTTTTCAAAACCAAAGCTCTAGCACAAATATAGCAATCAATGCTTCCCTCTGCGAAGGGCCTTTCTTTTACTTTTATGTTGAGCCAGTTCACCTATCTCTTTCCACCTCAAGAAGCAAACACTTGTGTGAACTGTGCATTGATTCCTACATACTTGCATATTGCACTTGTTATATTACTTTACATTGACAATATCCATGAGATATACATGTTATAAGTTGAAAGCAACCGCTGAAACTCAATCTTCCTTTGTGTTGCTTCAATACCTTTACTTTGATTTATTGCTTTATGAGTTAACTCTTATGCAAGACTTATTGATGCTTGTCTTGAAAGTACTATTCATGAAAAGTCTTTGCTTTGTGATTCATTTGTTTACTCATGTCATTACCATTGTTTTGATCGCTGCATTCATTACATATGCTTACAATAGTATGATCAAGGTTATGATGGCATGTCACTCCAGAAATTATCTTTGTTATCGTTTACCTGCTCGGGACGAGCAGGAACTAAGATTGGGGATGCTGATACGTCTCCGACGTATCGATAATTTCTTATGTTCCATGCCACATTATTGATGATATCTACATGTTTTATGCATACTTTATGTCATATTTATGCATTTTCCGGCACTAACCTATTAACGAGATGCCGAAGAGCCAGTTGCTATTTTCTGCTGTTTTTGGTTTCAGAAATCCTAGTAAGGAAATATTCTCGGAATTGGACGAAATCAACGCCCAGGGGCCTATTTTTCCACGAAGCTTCCAAAAGACCGGAGGACTTACGAAGTGGGGCCACGAGGCGCCGCCACAACAGGGCGGCGCGGCCCAGGTGCTGGCCGCGCGGCCCTAGCGTGTGGGGCCCTCGTGTGGCCCCCTGACCTGCCCTTCCGCCTACATATAGTCTTCGTCGCGAAACCCCCAGTACCGAGAGCCACGATACGGAAAACCTTACTGAGACGCCGCCGCTGCCAATCCCATCTCGGGGGATTCAGGAGATCGCCTCCGGCACCCTGCCGGAGAGGGGAATCATCTCCCGGAGGACTCTTCACCGCCATGATCGCCTTCGGAGTGATGAGTGAGTAGTTCACCCCTGGACTATGGGTCCATAGCAGTAGCTAGATGGTCGTCTTCTCCTTATGTGCTTCATTGTCGGATCTTGTGAGCTGCCTAACATGATCAAGATCATCTATCTGTAATGCTATATGTTGTGTTTGTCGGGATCCGATGGATAGAGAATACTATGTTATGTTGATTATCAATCTATTACCTATGTGTTGTTTATGATCTTGCATGCTCTCCGTTATTAGTAGAGGCTCTGGCCAAGTTTTTACTCTTAACTCCAAGAGGGTGTATTTATGCTCGATAGTGGGTTCATGCCTCCATTAAATCTGGGACGGTGACAGAAAGTTCTAAGGTTGTGGATGTGCTGTTGCCACTAGGGATAAAACATTGATGCTATGTCCGAGGATGTAGTTATTGATTACATTACGCACCATACTTAATGCAATTGTCTATTGTTTGCAACTTAATACTGGAAGGGGTTCGGATGATAACCTGAAGGTGGACTTTTTAGGCATAGATGCATGCTGGATAGCGGTCTATGTACTTTGTCGTAATGCCCAATTAAATATGTCCTTAGGCTTTACTCATAGTATTCATGGCGAAGGTTGAATCTTCTTCGTTAAATTGTTATATGGTTGGAATCGGGAAATGCTACATGTAGTAATTCTAAAATGTCTTGAATAATTTGATACTTGGCAATTGTTGTGCTCATGTTTAAGCTCTTGCATCATATACTTTGCACCTATTAATGAAGAAATACATAGAGCTTGCTAAAATTTGGTTTGCATAATTGGTCTCTCTAAAGTCTAGATAATTTCTAGTATTGAGTTTTGAACAACAAGGAAGACGGTGTAGAGTCTTATAATGTTTACAATATGTCTTTTATGTAAGTTTTGCTGCACCGGTTCATCCTTGTGTTTGTTTCAAATAACTTTGCTAGCCTAAACCTTGTATCGAGAGGGAATACTTCTCATGCATCCAAAATCCTTGAGCCAACCACTATGCCATTTGTGTCCACCATACCTACCTACTACATGGTATTTCTCCGCCATTCCAAAGTAAATTGCTTGAGTGCTACCTTTAAAATTTCCATTCTTTACCTTTGCAATATATAGCTCATGGGACAAAATAGCTTAAAAACTATCGTGGTGAAGAATATGTACTTATGTGTCTTATTTCTTAGTAAGTTGCTTGTTGAGCGGTAACCATGTTTCTGGGGACGCCATCAACTTTTTACCTTTGTTGAATATCATGTGAGTTGCTATGCATGTTCGTCTTGTCTGAAGTAAGGGCGGTTTTCACAATCAAATGGTTTGAGTATGCATACTGTTAGAGAAGAACATTGGGCCGCTAACTAAAGCCATGAATCATGGTGGAAGTTTCAGTTTGGACATAAAACCTCAATCTCTTATGAGAATATTAACTCTTGTTGAATGCTTAAGCATTAAAAGAGGAGTCCATTATCTGTTGTCTATATTGTCCCGGTATGGGTGTCTAAGTTGAGAATGATCAAAAGCGAGAAATCCAATGCGAACCTTCTCCTTAGACCCTTGTACAGGCAGCATAGAGGTACCCCTTTGTGACACTTGGTTGAAACATATGTTATGCAATGATAATCCGTGTTAACCCAAGCTAATTAGGACAAGGTGCGGGCACTATTAGTACACTATGCATGAGGCTTGCAACTTGTAAGATATAATTTACATAACACATATGCTTTATTACTACCGTTGACAAAATTGTTTCCTGTTTTCAAAACCAAAGCTCTAGCACAAATATAGCAATCAATGCTTCCCTCTGCGAAGGGCCTTTCTTTTACTTTTATGTTGAGCCAGTTCACCTATCTCTTTCCACCTCAAGAAGCAAACACTTGTGTGAACTGTGCATTGATTCCTACATACTTGCATATTGCACTTGTTATATTACTTTACATTGACAATATCCATGAGATATACATGTTATAAGTTGAAAGCAACCGCTGAAACTCAATCTTCCTTTGTGTTGCTTCAATACCTTTACTTTGATTTATTGCTTTATGAGTTAACTCTTATGCAAGACTTATTGATGCTTGTCTTGAAAGTACTATTCATGAAAAGTCTTTGCTTTGTGATTCATTTGTTTACTCATGTCATTACCATTGTTTTGATCGCTGCATTCATTACATATGCTTACAATAGTATGATCAAGGTTATGATGGCATGTCACTCCAGAAATTATCTTTGTTATCGTTTACCTGCTCGGGACGAGCAGGAACTAAGATTGGGGATGCTGATACGTCTCCGACGTATCGATAATTTCTTATGTTCCATGCCACATTATTGATGATATCTACATGTTTTATGCATACTTTATGTCATATTTATGCATTTTCCGGCACTAACCTATTAACGAGATGCCGAAGAGCCAGTTGCTGTTTTCTGCTGTTTTTGGTTTCAGAAATCCTAGTAAGGAAATATTCTCGGAATTGGACGAAATCAAAGCCCAGGGGCCTATTTTTCAACGAAGCATCCAGAAGACCGGAGGACTTATGAAGTGGGGCCACGAGGCGCCGCCACAACAGGGCGGCGCGGCCCAGGTGCTGGCCGCGCGGCCCTAGCGTGTGGGGCCCTCGTGTGGCCCCCTGACCTGCCCTTCCGCCTACATATAGTCTTCGTCGCGAAACCCCCAGTACCGAGAGCCACGATATGGAAAACCTTACTGAGACGCCGCCGCCAATCCCATCTCGGGGGATTCAGGAGATCGCCTCCGGCACCCTGCCGGAGAGGGGAATCATCTCCCGGAGGACTCTTCACCGCCATGATCGCCTCCGGAGTGATGAGTGAGTAGTTCACCCCTGGACTATGGGTCCATAGCAGTAGCTAGATGGTCGTCTTCTCCTTATGTGCTTCATTGTCGGATCTTGTGAGCTGCCTAACATGATCAAGATCATCTATCTGTAATGCTATATGTTGTGTTTGTCGGGATCCGATGGATAGAGAATACTATGTTTTGTTGATTATCAATCTATTACCTATGTGTTGTTTATGATCTTGCATGCTCTCCGTTATTAGTAGAGGCTCTGGCCAAGTTTTTACTCTTAACTCCAAGAGGGAGTATTTATGCTCGATAGTGGGTTCATGCCTCCATTAAATCTGGGACAGTGATAGAAAGTTCTAAGGTTGTGGATGTGCTGTTGCCACTAGGGATAAAACATTGATGCTATGTCCGAGGATGTAGTTATTGATTACATTACGCACCATACTTAATACAATTGTCTGTTGTTTGCAACTTAATACTGGAAGGGGTTCGGATGATAACCTGAAGGTGGACTTTTTAGGCATAGATGCATGCTGGATAGCGGTCTATGTACTTTGTCGTAATGCCCAATTAAATCTCACTATACTCATCATATCATGTATGTGCATGGTCATGCCCTCTCTATTTGTCAATTGCCCGACTGTAATTTGTTCACCCAACATGCTATTTATCTTATGGGAGAGACACCTCTAGTGAACTGTGGACCCCGGTCCTATTCTTTTACATCTGAAATACAATCTACTGCAATATTTGTTCTTTACTGTTCTTCGCAAACAATCATCTTCCACACAATACGGTTAATCCTTTGTTCACAGCAAGCCGGTGAGATTGACAACCTCATTTGTTACGTTGGGGCAAAGTACTTTGGTTATGTTGTGCAGGTTCCACGTTGGCGCCGGAATCCCTGGTGTTGCGCCGCACTACATTCCGCCACCATCAACCTTCAACGTGCTTCTTGACTCCTACTGGTTCGATTAAACCTTGGTTTCTTACTGAGGGAAACTTGCTACTGTGCGCATCACACCTTCCTCTTGGGGTTCCCAACGGACGTGTCAACTACACGCATCAAGCAAATTTCTGGCGCCGTTGCCGGGGAGATCAAGACACGCTGCAAGGGGAGTCTCCACTTCCAATCTCTTTACGTTGTTTTTGTCTTGCTTTATTTTATTTACTTTCTTGTTTGCTGCATTATATCAAAACACAAAAAAAATTAGTTGCTAGCTTTAATTTATTTACTGTCTTGTTCTCCATATCAAAAACACAAAAAAATTAGTTACTTGCATTTACTTTATTTACTTTTTGTTTATTTCATCATGTTTCCTCCTAAGTACACTCTAAAAGACATACCGGTAGGACGTGGGTCTATAATTGGGAGAGATAATATAGAAGATTTTTTCACTCATGTTAGTACCACTGAAGATTTTGAAGATAGACACTTGGTAGAACTTGCTCCTACTTATGAAATTGCTGCTGCTTCTTTAGTTCACATGTTGGAAACTAAATTTGTTAATCTTAATCCTATAATCCAACACATGTTTCTCACACTTGGTGATATGGAAGAAGGGGAAAAGAAAGATTTTGTTTTAGAAAGCCTTCTTAAAGAATTTGGTGGTGTAGCAAGAGAGGCTAGAAAGGTCTTTATTAAATACAATATGCTTGGTTCTTACACCAACTTTGCTAGTACCCTTAAAAAGATGGACATTGATAGGATAAAGTACACTAATGATGTTAATGATGTAGGGGATATTAAGACATCAATACCTTGCAAGCTCGCAGGAATGTTCAAGGCACTAGAAAATAACTATGGTTGGCTTGTTCCTGAAAATTTGTTTGACGAGGATAGCAAACCTAAGAATAATGAAAAGGGAGCCTCTGAAACTCACATAGATAAGATAAAATGCATAGTTGAGAAAACTCCCAACACCCCTGGTAATGATGTTGATGCTTCATCTCTTGATAACACTTGATTCACACTTTCTGCGCCTAGCTGAAAGGCGTTAAAGAAAAGCGCTTATGGGAGATAACCCATCATTTTACTACAGTACTTTATTTTATATTTGAGTCTTGGAAGTTGTTTAATACTGTAGCAACCTCTCCTTATCTTAGTTTTGTGCATTGTTGTGCCAAGTAAAGTCGTTGATAGTAAGGTTCATACTAGATTTGGATTACTGCGCAGAAACAGATTTCTTTGCTGTCACGAATCTGGGCCTAATTCTCTATAGGTAACTCAGAAAATTATTCCAATTTACGTGAGTGATCCTCAGATATGTACGCAACTTTCATTAAATTTGAGAATTTTCATCTGAGCAAGTCTGGTGCCATTTTAAAATTCGTCTTTACGAACTGTTCTGTTTTGACAGATTCTGCCTTTTATTTCGCATTGCCTCTTTTGCTATGTTGGATGAATTTCTTTGTTCCATTAATGTCCAGTAGCTTTGTGCAATGTCCAGAAGTGTTAAGAATGATTATGTCACCTCTGAACATGTAAATTTTTA